>NW_016690180.1:3110298-3210796 GCF_001604755.1 Lepidothrix coronata | reverse complement strand
CCCCCCCCCCCCCCCCCCCCCCCCCCCCCCCCCCCCCCCCCAGTACTGAATGTACTTCTCTTTGGATTTGGAAAATAAACAGCCATGTTTCATATTAACTACTTGTTAGTTATCCAAATAGGATCATCATGCTATTTATTTCAGATGTGGTATGGACATGTAATATAAGCAGTTAACGTTAGTCCCACTAGAAAAAATACAATACCTATACAGGTTTTCACCCTGAAAGTTGTGCTACTGGCTTGCAGTTTTTATTCTACAAAGCTGCCCAATTCTAAAAGTTGGTTTTGAGCCATCTTATCACTTTTCAGAAGCTATGAATCATAAAATCATAGAGTGTTTTGGCTTGGAAGGGACCTTAAAGATCATCTAGTCATAGGCCTTAAAGACCATCACCTGCTGTCATAGGCAGGGACACCTTCCACTAGATCAGGTTGCTTCAAGACCATCCAATCTGGCCTTCAAAACTTCCAGGGATAGGACATCTGGGCAACTTGTTTTGTCTGACCACTCTCACAGTAAAGAGTTTCTTCCTAACACCTAATCTAATCTGACCTTTGTGCCAAGGAGAGTGACAAAACACTGTGCAGTTGCTCACCATGATGTAGAGAAGTACAGGCAGAATACAGCAGCCTGAGTATTTTGTCTATAGTGCTACTGCTAGACAAAACATAGTCATTATTTATAAATACTGTGTCTCTCCATGTCTCCTGTTTTATTTTGGATTAGCAGTAAACTTCTAAGTGGATAAAGAGAGAAAGACAAAGGAAGGATTAAGGAAGAGGAGTAAAAGGCAAAGACTATTTGTGCACTTTAATTGTCATAACATCTAAATTATATGTTTAGGTCTAATTACAAATCAAGTGGAATAGGTTATATGATTTATTACCTATAAATGCATGCTGTTGTACTGGCATCTTATTTAGATACTAAAAACATGTTTCTAGATATAATTTTTTTCCTGAAAAAAGGTTGTTCTGGTTTAGGAAAATAACCCTAGGATAGAGTTCATGC
Organism: Lepidothrix coronata; assembly: GCF_001604755.1. Classification (NCBI taxonomy): domain Eukaryota; kingdom Metazoa; phylum Chordata; class Aves; order Passeriformes; family Pipridae; genus Lepidothrix; species Lepidothrix coronata. The sequence goes on along the minus strand of NW_016690180.1, from coordinate 3,209,782 downwards.
TTGAAAAACATGAATGGATTTAATATCTTTATTACATCTGGGTGATGAAATAATTTTTTTTGAATCTTCACTTTCCAATGGTGGTTTAAAATTCAGCTTGTTGAATACTTCAAATATTACTGCTGGGTGCCTAATTTTCTAGGTGTTTAAAAATTAAACATGGTAGAACTAGTGTCCCTGTAATAGATACATCCTTACCTGTTACTAAGAAGTGGTGCTGCTTCACATTAACTAAAATCCAGTTATAAATATTTTTGAAAGAAATGTTTGACTTCTGCCTGTACTTCTATTTTTTCCCTTGACAGCACATAAGTTTAAGAATGCTGGTTAGAATTTGTCTCTCCATGTATTTTTAATATCAACTTCAAATTTTTCACTGAAGCCACAGTTTAAGTGCATATTTCAAGATTATACATTAGGCAAGCAATCTACATATATAAATTACTCACTTTGCAATTTGAATGACTTCTCAGTTTCTGAACATATCTATAAATGTTTTTTAACTGATCTGGCTTAGGACTTTTCGTTTATGCTTTTACATTTTTGTTGTGGGTATGCGGAACAAATTATATTGATGCTTTTTCCTGGAAATGTGCTATCTCCAGAGATTAAGGGACTGTAATTTATTTGCACTTTCAACCATTTCTTTTCTTGTCTGCTAGACATTTTCATGACTGATAAAAAGACTTGCTGACTAACCTAATGCAATATAAACACATAGAGAAACTCAAGGATTTCTAAGACTTTCTCTGCCCAACTAGGAGACTGGGAGTGGGAGGACTGACTGAAAAAAACTAAAAACACTAAATCCATAAATACAAAAAAACTCACAGAACATACTTTTGAGTTGCTTGCAATGAGAAAAGAATCTGGGCTATGAAATTACAAACGTTCAGACTTTTCTATTTATTTGATTATGCTCACCTCTGAGTGTTTGTTTTCTGGGTAGTGTCCCCTTCCTACAGCTGAGAGACTGGCTTTCTGTGTCTGAAGTCACATGCCATCATAAGGTTTCCTTGTGTAGAGATGTCTTGGTTTATTTCTTTTTATTAATTTACTGCATGGACTTTGCTTATAGGCTGTCTTCAAACAAAGGTTTCTTCAGCAACAGCATATTTTGTTTGGCACAGCTAGACTGTATCGCAGCGTTATCGTGGTATCTCACAATTACATTGTTATTTTACTCTGAACAGAGCTCAGTTTGGAAAAGTTACAAATGCATTTCATTACTAATACTCCTTTAAATTTTTGGAATTCAGAAGACTTTTGGGGCAAAGAGTATTAGGCTCTTTGTGCAATAGCAAGCAATTATCAGGAAATCTTAAACAGTGTAGTTCTTGTGGTGGTCTTATATAAAGGATAAAACACACATTTAACAGTGGTGGCCAATTTCTTGATTTGAATTATGTCCCGTAAAAAGAACTCAGGAAAAAAGTGAATGGCTATCTTACTTTGGCTTTTATTTTCTTTAATAAAGATAAAATTCTGCAAACAGTCTTCTGAAGGATTGTTCACACTATTGTAGGTTGGTTTTAGTGAAAGAAAGGCAGTGGAAGAATGCATTTCTGCACACAACATGTTTGATTCTGCTAAGGCCTGGCCAAAAAAAAGGACTACTGTTCTTTATGAGAATATGTACAAAATTTTGAATAAGACTGCTTGGACTGATATATCTGCACGGCTACTCATGACCTTTTGTCTAATTAATCAGACAATTAGTGATTCACAGTCCTCTAAAAGTAAACTTTAATGGATTTTTTTATGATACTGTTAAATTTTTTCTTTCTAATTCATGATGTAGTGTCTATATTTTTGTATGACCTCCCAATGTATTTCTTTCTTCACCGACTCTAAAACCCATACCATTTCTATAACATGATAAGAAGCTGGGCTTATTGTTGTCTTGCTATTACTCTTCACTGTAAAGATTGTAGCACAGCAGGAAAAAAACCAACAGTATAGATAGATACCCTAAAATCTATACTATGATCATTCACTTTCTTGGAGGGAGGCACAGAACCTATTAGTCCATATTACTAAACTGATGAGAAAACCAAGATGAAAGAAAAGTTTTACAATGCATTAAAAATACACGGTCTCCTGAATCAGAAAGAAACAGGAAGTCACTGAAGTAGAAAATAGAACTTCTAAAAATGATAGGAAAAAATGTATTGATGCCACAGGGAGATGTAACTAAAAGGAAATTAATTTTAGGAAAGATGCCAGTATAACACACAACTTCATGAGAAGAGTAAGTAGTCCTGTAGAACATAATGATTCCCAGGAACAAGTGACCAGTAAATTAAGAAAAACCATAAGGCTGTTAAGTCTAGGAACGCATGGGAGATAGCCAGGAAACCTAAATAAAATGTATCTCCGACCTAATCGTTCATATCTAAATTGCACAGAATCTAGGGGTGGAGGAAACAAACAATGGACAAACTGCATTAGTACTGTAAGGATTCCTGAGCACTTAGGGAAGATTCAAAGGGCTGGAATGGATTGTGTTTTGCCAGGAAAAGTGCTAATTAAATGAGAAACTATTTTTGTTATAACTCTCTTTCTATGAAAATCTCTTCTAGATTTTTGACAATGATCTCTGGATATTGCATCAATATGGTTGCTAATTCTGGGAAACAGAAGATTTGAGTTAATTCAGTGGTAGTGCTGTTGTCTAGCCTAGCACCACAAACATTTTTTGATGTATAAGGCTTTATATTTTGGTGTAATGACAAAGCTTCAACTACTAAACTTTCAGTGCAATGGTAAAAACAGACCAACTTGTAAAACCTGTAATTTATCTTGTGTAATCTCAATTATTTTAATAACATACACAGCTTTGAATCCTCTCTGCCTTCCTTCAGTTTAGTCCACTGCAATTAAAATGAACCTACTCTAAAAGAATAGATTGAAGATACCAGAAGCTTCAGACTGTATGACTTGGGTATTTGTTCATGAGCTTCTCCCCATTATGCTAATTATAAGACATTTTCTACTGATAGAAAGGTTTAAAAAATACTCCTTACTGAAGCTCTGCTCCCTCATACTATAACAGAAGGGAAGAAAGTAGAAACTTTCTAGCATTTTACAAAGTAGGGTATTACTGTCCAATAACTTTTCAGTGTCTATTTGCTTTTCTATATCAGATTTGATTGGATCTGGCATTTAGGTCTTCATATAGTGACTTTATGTTTGGTCCTGTGGATTGAAATAAATGGTGTAGGAATTCCTTGGACCAACATTTAATTTTTTTTTAATGGCCAGTCTTCGCGAGCGAAGATTTGTGAAAGGTCATTAACCCTTCGAGCCTGCGCAGTGGATTTTTTTAGGTGAGACACAGTGTGCGCTGAACTGAGCCCACCCTTTAATCCTGAGGTTCATCTGCCGGGGCCGAGTGAAACTCAGACAGTGGCAGTGAGGGTCTCAGAACGTAGGTTTTTGTTTAGAGTGACCTTCTCTTAGATGGATTGCCTCACAGGGCTAACGAGCTCCATCTGCCCGGGGGGCCGGGAATCGAACCCGGGTCGCAGCGGTGAGAGTCCTGCACCCTAACCACTAGACCACCAGAGGCCCCATAATGTTTAGCAATTTATGTTTAATTAAGCAGGTATAGATCAATAAAACAAAGAATCACAGATATAAATAGAATAGAAAAGTATCATTTAGGCTGGAAAAGGTCGTTGAGCTGAATCATTAACCTACTGCCAAGTGCACCACTGAACCATGTCCTTAAGTGCCCCATTTACACATCTTTTATGTACCTTCAGGGATGGTGACTCAGCCACTTCCCTGGGTAACCTGTTACTGTGCTTGACCACCCTTTCTGTGAAGAAATTTTTCCTAATATCCAATCTAAAGCTCCCCTGGCAAAACTTGAGGCCATTTCCTCTTGTGCTGTTGCTTGTTACCTGGAAGAAGAGACCAGCACACACATCACTACAACCTTCTTTCAGGAAGATGCAGAGTGATAAAGTCCACCCTGAGCCTTCTTTTCTTCTGGCTAAACAACTCCAGCTTCCTCAGCAGCTCCTCATAAGACTTGTGCTCCAGCCCTCTCTCTACCCTTCATAACCTTTCTTCCCTTTCTTTGGACACACTCCAGTGTCTCGATGTTTTTCTTGGAGTGAGGGGCCCAATGCCTTTAATTTTTCTTAATATGGGCCTTAAAAAAATAAAATCCTTGTCTCTTACATTACTGATATAATCTGCCAACACTTTTAGGTCAGAAATTTTCACATCTCGATCTGATGCGACTTAATAATAGAATTTCTGCTCATTATAAGCCATATCAATGTGATGAACAGATTTTTAGTTATCTGAAATTAGTCTGAATTAAACATATTCTAAAATTTGCATCACGATGGCAGAGAGAGAATTTTAGAGATGAAATAAAAAATTAATAAAGGCAGAACTACTTAAGGCAATAAAAAGTTCATTTCATATGAGTAATGAGCCAACACTCTTCAGTGTTTTTGCTGTAGTTCTGTACCATCCTACAGTAAAGCGGATTCTACAGCAAACCAAATAATTTTAGGATTTATTAAAAGCATTTGATAATATTATGATGTTTAGAGGAGAGTAGGGCATTTCAACTATATTGATTTGTGGTCAAATTATTGTCACGATGTCACAATTGATTTATGTGTAATGATATTTTCATTTCAAAATCTTCATTTTTTTAAAAAGTGTCTAGACCTTTCTGCCTGCAAATAATTCATAATTACTTCCACACATGTCCTGCATATAAAAGAACAATGAGTAGATTTTCCTCTGGATGCCATTACTTAATTTGACTTATGTCACCACAGCACTCTGTTCATAGTCTCTAAAAATTGTTCGCAAAAATTCTGGAATGTTTTAGCTAATGTCATGATTTATATAATTGTATTTTAAAGAAAATGAGCGTTTAAAAGTTCAAGTAATCTGTTTTTTGAGTCTTGAAAAACAAACACTCTAGTATGTATGTATGTATATTCTAAGAAGTCCTCTGAAAACAGGCTAGTCATCAGTTAGGAGCAATAGATCTTCCTTATGACTTTTGTGCTATAATAATTACTTGAAATTCTACTACACCTTTCTCTTGCTTTCTCACTAGCTTTTAAGGAGTGTAAATAAAGTTACTACTAGGTTCCTGGCAGATTTACCAGGCTACTTTTGTCTGATTTTGAATAAAATCTGTTAATGGAAGAATGTATAAAAAAAAATAATAAAGTGTTTCTTTATGACAACAGTTAAATCCCAAAACTTACAGAATAGTGAAATATCAATAAAAGAATGTATGAAAAGAGAAGGACCCAGACAAACACTTACCAAAAAACAGTATGTTATAGGTACAAACAGAGCTCTTGGGGATGGTCCTCTGGCCCAAGAATTGGACTCGATGATCCTTGTGGGTCCCTTCCAACTCAGCATTTTCTATGATTCTGTGAAAATTCCATGTGTAAATATTTGATGCCTTCACATATTTTAACCTTTATAATTTCATAGCTTTTCCATTCAGACAGAGATTGTGTGAAACATTAGTTGTCTTCAGTGGAAACTGTAAGAATGAGTGTTAGAGCAAACATTTTCCTTTGTCATAGCGAGAACTGAGTGTATATTATATACTGTGTATATACTATAAATATAATGTTTTAACTGAGATAAAGAATATAAATCTATTAAGTTCCACATAGTTTATTATCTGCAAATATATTTTAAAGATTCCTTTTTGAATAGTCATTCTAATTCACATTCTGTTTTCATAGTTTATCCGTAAAGCAAATGGCAATAAGTCCACTGCTGTGACCCAACTTTTAAAAATTATCAAGCAAAATAAATCTTCCTTAGGTAATTATTGCCAAAATAGCTAAAAAAGTCTCTTTGAAAGAAATGTTAGAAATATCTTTTTCTTTCCATGCTCTTAGTTTTAATAGAAGTTTCCCAAAATGAGGGCTCTTAATTGTAATTGGCTGATTAGTAGTTAGACTTAGATTTCTGTCTCTTTTCATTATATGAAAAAATAAAAATGTTATTCTATTAACTTGAAGGATTTTTTCTAGCATAACCTTCCGCATTCAGTGGTGGCCATGAAAGAAAGAGTAAGAAAAGTATTTGTGTCTTCCACTATCTGCCTCTCTCCTCTTCCCAGATGGTCTGTGCCTCCAAAAGTTTTCATCCTGTACTTCTTGAAAACATTAAAGCTTGCCTACTACTTCACATTGTTTGCCTGGCTTTCGATAGAATCCATGCAATCTATTTTCTTCTCTCTAATATGTTACAAGATCATCTACAACAATGTAGATTCCGTTGTAGGAATGTGCTATGTGAACACAAACTGTAGAGACAGATAAGGGTGTCCTTTTAATGTTTGCTATAATGAAATGTTCTGTGACCCCAGGATTAAAATTTCATTGGTTTTATTCTGCACTTTAAAAGTAAAATAAATCCGTCTATTAATACTCTCATGAATTGCTGGAAGTTTGTATGTAAAGTAAGCTCCACTGAGATGCTCTTTCCTTCTCTGTGGTTGGTTGCAAAGTCTTATTTCTGCAAATATCTTAATTATTTTTGAAAAAAAGTGAAGGATATTTGGCATTTGTACTAATTTTCAACTACACTTCAGATCACAGTATTAAACTGATTTGTTTCCAAATTCTCTTCAATATGGGTTTTAGAATGACTGGATACCCACTGTTTTCTGAGGGTGGAAATCTCTTAGGAGTCCTGATGTCTTAGAGCCATTTAAAAAGTGCAGATGGAGGCAAAGTATGGGTGCTTTTTGTTTTTATTTAAGGTAACTCATATGACATGTAGTTCAGATAAGACAATTTTGCAATTACAACTGGTTCATATTTGTACAATGCTTGTTCAAGAGATAATAATAGGAAACTATATTTCTGGTAGAATTATTTGACTGATTAAAGGAAATATAACATACTGGCATTAAGAATAGTCTGATATTTGTAACAGAAAAACAAATGGAAGGTCATTTACTCTTTCTCTGAACTAATTGTATAGGATTTTTCATTATATTTCTGCATAGAAGATAAAATGGTTATGTCTGTACTATATTAAAAAAAAGGACAAACTTCTTTCCTATTTATTCTTCTGTCCTACAGAGTGCTTATTGTCTGCTTTGTGAGGAATCAACATCTATTATGTATCAGTCCAGGGATACAAGCCATTTTCTAGGCTTGTACTATTCAATTCTGAAAGCAGTTTTGAGGAATTCAGCAAAAAAGATATTTTGTAATCAAATAATTGAATTTTCAAACAACTTTTCAATGCCCTAAACACAGATGGTACATATCTAGGAGATTGTTGATCACATTACCCAACAGATATACAGCATGTTATGCTCTTATGATCTGTTGAAATTTTGCTTGGCATTGCAAGTTCTTCAGAAAAATGTTTGCCAAAGGGAAAGGACTCTTTATTTCATAAAAAATTCAGAACCTACCTGTCATATTTTCAAAATGCCAATAACTGCTTTTGCATTAACTTTTTTTGCATAAAGTTTTCTGCCTACATTTACATGTGGATGCAGATAATATCAAGTGATTAGTCCAATACATGCCCTCATCTGCATAGAGAATTAAAATGTTGCAGAGAGACAGGGGAGCCTAACATACTGTCAAAGAATCAGAAGTCACCTCAATTGTTATTTAATCCACCTTCTTGTCCTAGGACAAGATCTACCGTGCCTACATCCTTCCTGTCAAATGCACGTGAAGATTAAACTTAACTTCTACTTGCTACTTCATTTTCTGATTCCTCAGTTGTGAAGATGATTGTTTTTGAAGAATTTTAGGGATATATTACTTTTTTAAGAGTTTGTGTGTCTTTTTAATTAGAGAATATCACTAACATCTTATTTTACAGATGAAGAGATTTATGGATTGAACAGTCTGACCCATTATGCATTGAAATGGTCTGTCTTGAAATAAATTTTTGCCTAATATTGACATGATAAAACATTTTGGCAAGCTGGATTTCAGTCTGCATGGCTAAACTTATTCACACTGGGAAACAGTGCAGGGAACCAGTGGTAAGCTCCTGCTCCCTGAAAATGGGCTGTGGGTCTTGGGGCTACTGTTGGCCATGGCGAGATGCTCCTGAGCACCCCGTGCCATGGCCCATTCTGGCCCTCAAGAGTCTTTTTTCAGATAAGAATCTTGCCCAGCCCCTGCTGGCACTGCACTCTCTGCCACGTCACAGTTGGTCTGGGGTCCCCACAATGCCTGTGGCTCCCACCAACAAGCACCCAGTGGTACCTGGTCTGACGTAGCCCTGACCAGGTAGCCTTCCCAGCCAGCAGTCTGTAGGCAGTCATTTTGTTTTGGAGAGTTAGAGCATTCAGTTGTATGTGCCAGGCAGTTTCCTGCCTGCTGGTGTCATTGAAGAATGGCCTCAGGCACATCTTGCTTCTAAACCTAGATGTAACCTGAGGCATCTTGTCCTAACAGGCACCTGCCAGGGTGTGACTCCAGCCATGGCAGTGATTCTTACCAACCTTGCCATGTCCAGTCAACATCCCTGCAGAAATTGCTGCACTTGAAAAAGGAAATTTGTTTCAGGACTGAGTTTCTATGTTGCCTTCCTCTTTTTGTATTAATGGTAATTGTTTTAGTTAAACTTTTGTAACAAAATGTACAAAACTTCATGAGAGAGTAAAACTCAAAAGGAATTTATTTGCAGAATCTGGGAGGGAATGCAGGAGTGGATTACAGTGCAGACTGAATTTCTGGCATACAGAATCTACTGTGACAAGAGGTATAGAAATATCTATAAATAATGAACATATCCATTAAAAAAAATTGAAAATTTGACTTAAACTCCTGCTTCTAAACCTTGACATAATTAAAACTTGCATAAAAAGAGTTTCTAACTGCAGATGGAATTATAAATGAGGGTATCTGATTGAAAGTAAATGTGATGCAGAAGATGAAAAAAGAGATGGCTAACAAACTTTGTAATGGGTAAAATAAGCAGTCATGTCTTCATGTAACACTAACTGCTGAATAAGGTTCTGGTATTAGCAACGTTTCTGACCTATAACATTTGAACAAAGCTTATTATTTAATTTAGATTTAGTTCAATTCTGAAGCATGCCATTTCCCCCCTCGCCCCCCTCATTCCCATGACAAATGTTGTTCAAAAAATGCAAAAGTACTCAGGATTACTAAATATTATATGCACAATTGTGTGGTGACACTTGGCCTGAATAACAATCCTTACAATTTCTAGTGTTTTTAGTCAATATACTTAAATAATGACTTCTCTTTAAATACTATCATGTCTCTTTGATCTAAACAATACTTTCTCTACTATACAGTGGAAAAAATGAGACAGTGAGATAATTGTTTGGTACAAACCTTGTAATGTGTTGGCAGGGGAAGTTAGAATGTAGAACTTTGTTGTAGCTGGAACCCATTCCTCCCTGCTGAGGAACAGTTAGTTATAATATGGCTACTTACATAATTAAAATATTGTTTAAGAACCTGGGATTTGTTTTGGAATTCTTTCCTAATAGTGTATCATTCAAATGTAGAAAAATTAGAGTGCATATTTCAAAAGCAGACACTGTTGATAATAAATGAGGAACTTTCCAATACTGTAAGATAGATGAGCAGGTTGTGAGTTTCATTCATCTGGAATGATTGATTTACATCAGTTCTGCAGCGCTTCAGGAAATTGCTATTTCAAATCAATTTGATCCAGTTATAAAGTACAAGACAGTTTAGCTTATTTAACTGTGCTATGTGAGACGAATATGACGATATTTAATAATCTTTGGATTTTAAATTCACTAAATTGTGAAAGTATACAACATCTATCTTAATTATAAAATGCAACCTACTGATATGCTGATTGAATTTAAGTCAGCCAAACTATAATTTACGTATTTTGCAACTGCAACTAATGTCAAAAGTTACTTAAGGAATTAAAAAAATTCTCTAAGATTATGGGAGCTATTATCAGTTAAGCACCTCTCTAAAAAATTAGCAGATTTGCAAAATAAAATTACCAGAAATTTTAGCTTTTATTATGCATAAAATATAATGCAATTTTTAAGAAATTTTGTTCTGTCAATTATTTATTTTTTTATTCAAAGAGAAGATTAAAAATAAAAGGGAAGTGCATAAAACATGGTTTCTGCAGCAGAATCTCATCACTTTTTCAACAGTCTGCTGTGCTACACTGCAGATCTTTGAGCCTGTTTTTCTTCATTCTTTTTGTGCTCAGACTGTTTCTGGGTATAATGAATGATGGCAATAAATAATTTGGGAGAAATTCTTGGCAACTCATAAAACAACATTTGTCCTATTATATGAAACTGAAGGTCAAAGTTTGAAGTAAGATTTAAAAGGAGAGGTCAGGAATGACTTCCTACTCTCCTCGTTTAAAATCCCCAAATCTGCTGAGTTTGCCTGCAATATGCCAATACAGCACTAATAGTTAATAACTACTTCCCCAAATGAATTCTCCCTATGAGAGTTTTGGGGCTTTAGCTAGTTTAACCTAATCTCATATCTGTCAGGTAAGTAAGTACTACTAACCCTCTTTAACATATAGCAAAACTTAATCTTTGAGAGACTAGCAACAAGGTTATGCAGGAAATGTGCAGAAGAAGAAGAAACAAAAGGCTTGATTTCTTTATTCTCATGAGTTTAGTTACTAGATGTTTCTTCTATCCAGCACCAGCAATTAGTCACATGCTGGCTTTCAAAGGCTGCAGTCATCGTTTGTTTCTCCACACATATGGCAGCGGCTCCTCTCTGAACTGAGGCCTTCGCGCTATGATGACCAAGGGTCTCTTGGTGAGATGGATGAATTCTGTGCTGTATCAGTGGTGCTAGATTAGCCTCTATTACACACACACATACACAAAATTGTTTATATGTAACTATTTAATGCCTTTCCACCACAGTAACTCTAGTTTGCACATGTATGTGTTCATGTGTTTATATGCTTAGGGGGCAGGAAGGGTAGGCAAACTGGTTTGGGTTTCAAGAGATTAGACTAGAACAAGACTGAGTTGTCTCTGCTCCTCCCTTTCTTTCTCCAGAGAGAAGAGAAACCATGCCACTGACAATACTTAACTAGCTTGATTAATGAGCTCTGCTCTGCCAGACTTCCTGTTACCTCTTCTGAAGTTTTAGGTTTAGTTTAATGTACTTTAGTCTGGGGTGAGAAGTTGGGCTGGTTTTAATTTTATCTGGATCATTAAAACAGAATCTAATTGGCAGTCATATTTGAGGGGGAAGACTTCTTCCCCTTTGAACTCACTGAGATAGCAACAAACGAAAATTAACTAGATGCACAGAAAAGGAGCTGACAGCACTGTATTCTGCTTTATTCAGATGTGCATTTGGAAATGTGATACAGTCAAATACAGCATCCAGAATTCATCTTTTGTAGTGACTTGTTGAGGAAATGCCTGTGATCAGTAAGTGTAAGCAGATAGAGAGATCTGAATATTTCTGTGAATCTTGATTCCAGCTCTTTCTCTTTACTGAGGGACTGTTTTAAACAGAAAGTCCAGGATTTAAAATTTTAGATGCTTGCTTATTTTCCTTCGTTTTGAGTTGGGCTCCACTCTAATCCCTGTCTGTAGGTGGCACTGATCCTTCACTGTAACAGTGGCAGGGAAATAATGAATGCGGTGAATTGCAAAAAGAAATCTGATTTTTTTAAAAACAAAACTAAGATATGTCTGTGTGGTTGTGAATCTAGTAGTTACATGAAGCATGTATGAGCCTACAGAGTAAGAGTGAAGGAGACATGTTCCTGTCTTTAACCTATAGACAGTATCATTATGTAATGTTATTCTGTATGTTTTGGCATGTTTTCCTTTCAATTTTCTTTTCTCAAGAACGTTAGAACTTGAAGCAAATAAGAACTGAAAAACCTGACCAGAACCTCATGCATGCTCGATTTACTTGGAATCAAAAACTGATTTTACTTTTTTTCTGGTTGAATAATTCCTAGAGTGATGTAATTCTGCTAGGATTGGTGCAGGATTCCAATAGCATAAAACAAGCTGTCTGAATATCTGGTATAAACCTATTTTTGCTTTTTTTATTTTTGATTACTTAGACAAGTCTCTGATTACTAATACCCATTCTAACCAAAACAGGTAGGGTCAGATTTAGAAAATAATTTAGATACTTTAACACTGAAAATACTACAGCCCTGGAGTGGTCATCCTTATGTGCAATAAGATGATCTTGTCTGGAGACAGTTAGTTACCCAAGAGAAAAGCAACAGAAATTTGAAAGCTGAATAACATAAACTAAACAGGAAGAAATACTGAAAGGAATAATAGGACCTATGGCCATTTACTCAAAGACAGATAAGAACTTAGTTCCCTCAGAGAAACTGAGCTGAGAAATCTGTTCTCATGTAGTATTGTCTTTACATCACATCTTCATGCCATGGCACCCTAAGGCAGCAAGAAATAGTTTATTCTGGTTCCTTGACACAGTAAGCCTGGAGGAATGTCCTAACTAATAGGCAAGGTATTCTGCAGCAAACACCCATTGTTTTCCAAGTTGTTCCAATTGTACAGATTAATAAATATTTATTGAAGCAGGTATTTGAACTGAACACTCTTACAGGAGTATCCTAACCAATTCCGTAAGCCTGTGTGTCAGTATGTCACTTTTCCCTTCTCCCTCTAGCCCATAAATATTTATTTATTCGAACACTGCAGGACATTATTCTTTGTTAGAAATGTTCTTTCTAAAAGAATCATTAAGATTCTGATTGTTAGGTTCTTCAGCTTAACATGGAGGTGTGCTGGATTGAAGTTCAACATGCAGAGTTTTCTAGGGAAGAAATTCAAAACTAATCACTGGGCTGTTGAAAGTATTTGGAAATATCTAACTCATCAATATCCTATCAAAAAGGGATATTTATAGGTTATCTGTGAGAGGGCAACTGGCAAATGAGATGTAAAGGGGACCACCTAGCCTAGAATGAATTTTTCCTCATTGGCAATACTAGCTTTTAGGTGATAATACTAAATATTCTCAGTTGAAAAATCAGTCTTCTAGATTTTGCTGCTAGAAACTTTAGGATTTTATATGTGCATTGCTTAAATCTAGAGATCTACTCTGAAGAGTTCCTGAAGATTTTGGGTGCCTCAGTTCTAGTTCTGAGGCATGATGAAATGTGTTGGTCTGATATAATTTCCAAGCTATCTGTTTCCAATCAGGAGCTAAACTTTGCTTCCAAGGCAGAGCAGCAAGGTTCATCACAGTGAATCAAAAAATTGCTTGAAGTCTGAGTGTTGTGCCTTAAGAAGAAGATTTCCCCCGATTTAACTATAGTAAAATTTAGTCCAGCATGCACACGTTTCCTTAAATGAGGATCTGGCACTGAGGAAGCTAACATTTGGGTTGAATACATTTTTTATTGTCTGTTTCTTATGCCAAGACTATTACCTTTCTTTGGAAAGGAAAGCAACAGCAAACTGTAACAAAGTGGGAGTAGAAAACTGGGACTTGAATTGGGTTATTTCTTTCCCCAGTTTCTTGATCCAGAAATGTTTGAGGGAGTTTTTCATCCTTTATGTTGCATTCAGACCAACTTTCCAGAAGAAAAAAAATCTATTTCTGCTCAGGTGAAAGTGAATTAGTAGATGCTGTGCCCAGAAATGTTGTCTTTGGGAGCAGAGACAAAGGGTTCCAGCAAGTAATAGCTCTGTTACAAGTAATAAAGGGGGAATCTGAAGCCCACAGGGCATTCTTATAGTTCTCTTTATATGGTCTTTACAACTTAAATGGAGGAGAATGTTTCCTCGTACTGATCAGATATTTACTCCAATTCCTACCCTTACCTGGTCTCATATTTTGTTTGCTTCAGGTGTGCTGCTTCTTTCCTTTTTTTTTAAAGTCCTTTCCCAACTCTAACTTCTCTCATTAACTTGTTTAGTTTTTTGGCAGAATCTGCCAATGACATTTCACATCTTGTGCGTAAGGTGCTTTTCAAGTATGGATGAGATGATGATTGCTATGTAAGATTTACTAGGGAGAAGAAACAGGTTGATACAGTGAGATGGACTCTGAGGTGCCAATACCAATTAGTGCGATGATAATCTCATTTTCAGAGCTGCATCGGTCCCACAGACAAAATAGAGTTCAAATGAGAATTTTAAGGACAATGAAAAAGGTTTTATTCTATCTTGCTTAGACAGTTTTCCAAGTGGAAAAGGCTGTAATGAATGTTTGAGACATCCCTAAGCAGGTAAGAGAACCTGACAGAGAGGAGGCAGGAATTGACAGCTTGCTAAGACTTAAGAGATGTAGCATACAGTATGTCTTAGCAAATGAGAAAGGGAATAATAATATATAATAATAATTTCTATATTTCACATATAAAATTGAAGGGCAATGTGAATTTTAGTAATGCTGTGCCACATTGCTGAGATTTTCAGAGTCTGCATGAGGCCAAGAAGTAATTAGAACACATCCGGATTTTTCCTCAAAACAGTCATGAAGATATTTATTTATTTAATTTTTATTTGCACAGTTTGCATGTCTTACCCTGTGTGACTGACAGCAGGGTTAAGGGACACAGGCAGTGGCATAAGGATAAAGAACTAGCTTGTGTCTAAGAAAGGGTGGTCTCACCTCATGTTTTAGTATAAACACATATGCAATGAGAATATGGCAGGATTAATAAGGGAGGCTTTTAAAAAAACATTCTGATGAAGGAATCTGACCTACCATTTTGGAACAGCAAACGCGGAGTCTTACAGAAGAGAAGATATTCTCTCTGCAAGAGCCAGATATGGAGAAGTTTTAAGGAGCAGATCAAGAATAACAAACTTTTAATTAGCCTAAACATCCTCTCATTGCTCCAGTTCTCTGCCTTCAGAAGCCAATGATGCTACAGAGGTCATTCTCACACCCACTGCTGTGGTCATTTGCTGAAAGGTAATCTGTAGCCCTGTATAGTCTGTATCCAACATGAAAAACACTCTCAAAGGATTTTTTTTTCCCCAAAAAAGATTGCCTTATACCAGTTGGTGATAGCTGTTTATTAACAGCTATATAATTTGCAACTAATTTATTTTTCCCTGCAGCAATGGCAGCAAAGTCCCTTCACAGCTGAGGAGTGTGCAGCTGAATTGCGCCTTATGTTTGAACATCAGGCAAAGTCATATGGAGAAAAACTGAAGCATATTTTTATTCACAGTCAAGAATGACTGTGGTAGCATAGCCTTTTGGAGACAGTCATTTTAGACACAAATATATAATGATAGAAGACTGTTTATCTACATAAAATGTATATTTGTCTGGATAAACCCTGAATGCAAATGGACCTGTCTTGTTCCTGCCTTATTTTTATTTTATTCTGAACACATTATTGTTTTATATATTAGGCTTAGTAAGTGTTTGAGATATTAAATTTAAGTGAAATAATAAAACCCTGTTGTTATTTTTCAAATCAGCATTAATTTCTTCTACTGTAAATGTTTTTGCAATGTTACTATCCTACCAAGCTAAACATCAAATTAAGTATTTGAAAGTTTCAGTAATTTTAACAGATAGCTATATGCATTCTGTATTTTGTGAATTAGATTCCTGAAAATATTCCCACAATGCACTGGCTTGCAGAACAAAGCATTGGAATCTATAACCTAGGCCTTAACTTTTAGTTATGCCTCAAGTCTAAACAGTAGCATGGCACCTAACTTCTGTTTAGCTAGCTAACTGCTCCTAATTTTGTCATACTCTTGCTCTTTTTCTGATGTCAGTGAATTGAATTTAGTAATTTATTTGACTGTGACCTTCTCAGACAGAGATTTTATTGAAAAGAGCTGATCTACGTTTGTGGTGACATGATCTAAAAGCCTGCAGTTCATTCGTTGTAGATCCCAAGAATCTAATAGAGAACAATCTGTATTTCTAAACTACTAATTCTGCTAAATGTACCATAGAGAATCACCTTATTATTAACTTGATATGTAATAAATATCTGGTAAAGTTCAGTAGCATACCATATGTGTGATGTACAGTGTCTAAGGGAAAGCAAAACACTAAATACACAGCTTGTTGAACCCTTGTTCTCCCACTCAATTTAAAAGTATTCTGTTAGCTGATGGAGAACAGTCAGAAAATACAACTGAACTGGTTAGCTCCCATCTGGTACTATTTTGAGTAAATTGATTGAATAATTATCCCCAAGTACATCTATCATCTGGCACCTTCCTTGCTTCAAGTTGGAAGATGAAAGGGAAGAAGAACCTGGTGAGGTGATACTTGATACCACTTGATACCTGGTGAGGTGATACCATTTCAGGTATACAGAAAATGAAGATTTGTACTTGCTTTTATCTCTCTGAATCACTGGATACAACTTGTTTGATGTGAGCAAATATGATGAGATAAAGTTTTGTCTTCAGAACTGCTAAGGTTTTAAGACGTATCAATAAGATAGTGGTGGTGCCAACCATTATGTCAGCTGCTATCAGAACCATAGATGGAAATATGTAAAATACTAGCCCACAGGGTTATATTTGATTTTATTATTTTTAAGGTTAATAGTGGTATTAGTTAGAGCTGTCTCTGAATGCTTTATCCTCAGAAAAAGAAGTTCTATTCTTCACCACTTAAATAAGACTCAGAGAAGAACAGAAGCAGAAGAGAAGAGAAACTCCAGAACTTTTCCTGAAACATAGGAAAGGTATGGATTGTGCTTTGATTTATACTGGCGTTATTAATGGTGCAAAATCAGGAGGTATCTAACATCAGGGAATTCTATGACCAGAATGTGAACCAGCACCATGTGAAGAGCATATACCACATTACGTAGAAGGAATGATGATAAATGCATCAGAAACCTGTGTGTGCATATCTGTGTTTTCCCTCAGTGATTCCTTCCATCTAGAGGTTAGACTATGAAGGCACAATTAGAACTCTAGAAAACTTGGCTTAAAAATTCCTGGAGTGCTAAACAAAGAAAAGAGATCTCATAGCAATAGGAGAGATTTCTCTAAGAGAAACGATATTTATTCTTATGCAAGAGTCCAGTGTCAGATTTAAGCAAGACTTGAACAATACTTGTTAGGCAGTGATTAAATACCTAAAGTTCTGTTGAGGAAACTATGCTGAAAGCAGCAAAGTATTATTTTGAAAGATAAGCGAATTCTTCTATAATATGTTATAAATTTTCTTTAATAAAAAAGTTGCTATCATTGATTGCAATTCTTTGCCCAGAAGGTGCTAATTTATTCTGGAATAAACTATCGAAAAAGTTCTGACACGGTGGTAAGTGATCAGGCTGTGTCACCTGGACATGTGTTCCTTCCTAATGTCTTTTTACCTCCTCCATAAACTCATAAATTTATTCTTTAGTACAAGTATGATTATGTCGGCAAAGACTGATTTGAAGGAATGAATGGATTTTGGAATATATTTGTGATAATTTGGAGCCATATTATCTCTTTGAAAGTGTTGCTCCCTCCTCAGGCCACATTATGAGATAAAACCACATTGTGGCTTGTGTACCTCTACAGGTGTCCTCTTTGCTAATCAATGATGCTTAGAATTTGGCTTTTTTATTTTGCTTTTGTCCTTTTGTTTCTCCATGGTAATGGACTAAATCTCGACTCTCCATTATTCGATGATGAAAACTATTTCCAGGAAAATTCTGTATTTCTGCCTGAATGTTTTGCTTCATTTTTGATCAAGACAAATAAGTCATGGCTGTGGTATCATATATAAGGCATAGATATATCAGTTGACAGAGTGGTCTTGTTTTTAATGTAATAAAAATAATGAATCCTTAATTTTCATTAAAAAAATTCATATGCCTGTATGAACAAATAGATATTTGTCTGTTCAAAATATAAGTAACAGTCTCTTATTGCAAAAATAACTATGTATTTTTTATTTTAATATATGTTAGTTACTTACATTGTGAACACCTATTTTTCAAAAACTTGGTTCCCACGTGGTTTTTTTCTCTTATTATGCTGAATTTCAAAGCTTAATTAGAAGAATTTCTTTAGAGATCAATGCAAATGTGTCATTAGCTGTTTTCTCTCATGGTGGACTCTCTCATCTGGAGCATAAAACTTGAAATTCATTAATAGTTTTGTATTTAATTACATGATGACTAGGCAGTTTTTACCAGTTTGCTTTACTATGTTTATTAGAACTGGTTGACTTATTCATCATTAATATTGTTAACAATTTTTAATGGCATTTCTCACTTAGAAATAATTCCTGATTTAATCCTCATTTCTATCTTTGAGTTAACAGGCTGGATGCAGTCTCAGGAAAGTGGAATATGATGGCTATTTCTAACAGTACTTCTGTTTAAAAGATTGGCTGAAGTAACCTAGAGCTCAGGCATGAATGACTTGACTGATTTTTGTGGAAGTTAGGTACTGAAAAGAGATAAACATAAATCTTGCAAAACAAAATCCATATGCGTTGTATTTTAGAAGCTTAAATTAGGCATATAATGTAGGAATCTCTTAGTTTGGTAGGCTTCCTCTGCAGACAGGGAAGAAATAAATGTTCTGTGGAGAGTATATCAGATCACTCAAAAATTAATCTACTTGTACAGTGTAGCCTGTCTCTCTGCACTTACTATACATGGAATACTGAGTCACTTCATTGGACATTTATACATACCATAAAGTTTTGAAGATGAACCTGTATCTAAGTATAAAATACTGTAAGTGATCAGTAGGAAATTTTGAAGGATGTGTTTCAGTCTTGTCTCCTCTGAGGCACGGTTTATAATTCACAGAAATACCCCTGCCCATTTCTGGCTCACAGCTGTAAAATTGTCTTGGAGTTAGTTATCAGTCATACTTTTCTCACAAAATGCTATTGAACTTGGAAGATTGCCTTTTCTCAGGAAGATTACCACTAAAGATATTTTCTGAGGTGAAAGAAAGAGGTTGTTCTCTGTGTGAGGAGATTTGAACCCATTTTTAATACCAAGATGGATGGTGTGGGCAGAAAGAATAGAAATTTGCTATATCCTCATGAAGCAGATGCTTTGTTAAGAAAGTAGTTGGAGCCCACTTCTTCAGCTCTGGGCAAAGTTTGTAGCTACCAGCTGATTGAAATGGCAACACCACATTTTCTTCTTGCCCTTTCTGTTCTCTTTTTGGAATTCTTTTTCAAGACATCTGATTTGGTAGGTATGGTTTTAGAAAATATGGCAAACAGAATTCAACAGTTGAATGAAGTCAGAATGAACTGTGTTTTTAATTCCTTATCTATAAAACAATTTTTAGCTGCTTCCCATATTTTATCGTGTAGCTGGGGTACACTTTTCTATGTTTTTTTTTTTTTAAAAATCATCACTACTACTATATAAGTAGGAAACATATAGTTTGGTAGACCCCAGAGTCACACGATAGAGGTTCTTGTCTGTCATTGCATAATCACTATTATCATTATTAATAATAATTTTCTCACTAGAGAGTGAGAAATAGTAAATAGATAATACATTATTGTGGAATGCATTTCTATCACATGAAAACTTGAATTAAAAGTGATTCTTTTGAAAATTATCTCCCCTTCAATTAAAAAAAAAGGTGAAAGATGTTTTTTGAGGTTTTGGTGCCTGAAAAACATCTATGTGTGTTTTAGTTGGTAAGAACATGTGCATGTCCCTACTTCCTGTGAGACATAAGGAACAAAGTGTATTCGAAATATAGGGATCCCTGAATTCCTTGTAGCCTGGAGGTCCTGAAGTGCATAGGAAAGACTGTGTGGTTGGCATCCCTTGTTCTCTGTCGTCCTGGTCCAGAGGACTTCTTGTGAGCTTTGATGGCCCTTGGAGAGTCATATGTGACAGGTGCAGGGATCTTGAATCTGTTTTTTTCAGATGCAGTTGCAACTCAGGATGAGAATAGGTATCCCTGCTTTTCAGCTTCATTTATTTCCATAGTATCCTGAGTATTTTACACTTACAAATAATATAATGCTGATTAGATCAAAAGTAGTCTTATACTATGTTTAAGAACCAAGAAAAGATACATAAAGATATGAAGGTTTAGGGAAGTGTTCCTGACCATATTACAGGTTCTCTTGTTGGCTATATATCTCTAATCAGTGCTGTGTGGTTCCTATCTCCTAGCATTTTATCCTTCTGAAAGAAAATGTCTATTGTAGAAAAGAAATTTAGGATTACTCTTTAGATGAAGAGGAAAGTTAAACACTGTTTGCATGTGTTCAGTCTTATGCTAAATTAGGATTTCAAGTCCTGTGACACGTCCTTTGCAGGTGACAGTTTCTTTCAGGGTACCAGGAGGGGGTTTAGGTGACAACCTTAGTTTAGATGCACTCCTCTTATATGATGATGTATAGCTGAAAAAAAAGGCTGAACATAAAATAATTGGTCAACCATTCCACTATGAATTATACTTCTGTGTATATGTATATACATACCTGCACACACACATGCCTATATTTGTGTGACATCTTTACCATTCAGGAACATTCACATACTACTCAAAACCAGGAAGTTATTAAAAATGGAAAGATTCAGTCATTTACCTTTTAATTCAGCTTGCGTGTACAAAACTATTATCTCCGCATTTGAGTGAGCCCTGCTTGTCAGTAGAGTAAGTAATTAAAGGGTTCAGTGGTTAAATATAGCTACAAGTAGTTAGAAAATAGTTATTTTTAAAGAAAGATTGGGAGACAAGCACAGATGAATAATAAATATGTGGTTACATGCATAGATTTGTAGCTGGAAAAATAGCTGCTGACAGCTTGCTACTTTTCATCACTTTTCTTCATTAAAAAAGGCAAATGGTGAAATTATGGTTGAGAGTGGGAAATATGAACGAATGAAGCATTAACAGTAGTTTCCATTTTGAAATTCAGCAATGATCCTCATAGCAAAAGAAAATCGATGCAAACATTACACTTGCAGACCAAAACTAATCATGTCTGTTCCATTTGTCAAGTGTTAAATCACAAAGCTGAAATATTTCAATGAGCTATTTTAGTCAAGCTGGTCTTTCTGAGGTTGTCCACCTATACAAAATATTAGACTTAAAACCACGTACCTTGAGATAGCAAATGATTTTGTTTACAACTATGCTAACCTTGCCTCTCCTTGTTCCTCACTTTTTTAATTTTTAAATTTTTTTTATAATTAGTCTTGTTAGTGAACTATGATTGAAATTAATGGACACCTGCTTGCTGAGGGATTAGTCACAGCCCCAGTCTGTAGCTAACATGCTAACACAATGAACAATAATACACATCACGATATTAAAATATTCCTCACTCTACATATTTACATTATCAAATGTCAGCAGCTGTCCTTGCTGTGGATGATTTTGAAGTCTTTCAGGGAAATTACTATCACACATTGCAGTAGACAGTGGTATACATGGAAAAAGGACAATTTAATGACCAAAGCATTCGTTCTGCATCTCGTTTTCCTTGTCTTCTCTTCTGATGAATTCCCAACTTGAAATACAAAGATGAATGGGAACTGAGAGACCTTTAAAAAGTTATTAAAACAGTCACAGACCCTAATAATAGTTAAAGACCCTTATAATTCTCTGCAACATAATTTAAAAGTACATATGTGTATCTGTAGTGACCCCTCCTTCCAATGTCATTTGGAAAAGTATCCAAACCATCTAAGAATGTGTTTTCCATGATAAGTGTTCAGCATTAGTATGTAAGACATGTAATAAGCAATTTCTGTAGTTGCTGTATGGAACACAACATATTTAATTATCTTTACTAAAGAAAAAATAATGTGGCTGTTATGGCATCTAGAAGAACATCACAGGCTCAGACCAGTTCATATGAAGCCTACTATTTTATCAATTCTTATATATATAGGTATTTTCAATAGCTTTCTCTATCTCATAAATACTAAGACTCAACAACTATACTTTAGAATGTTTTACATATCATTGTATTATAGTATAGTTATTTGTCTTTGAAAGATATATTACTATTCCACTAGTGTCTATAATGGCTGCATGTAATGTTTAGTAAAGAATGAATGGATATTAAGTCTTGCTAAAATAAGATTCTTTTCTCCTACTGTTGACCTTGAAATACATTTGTAATTCTGTAGCCATTGCTACATCTCAAGGCTTCAAATAAATATTGTCTAAGGGACACTACCAAGTTCAAATGCAGATTTTCTAATTCAAAATGTAGATCTCTATACTGTGATGATTTCAAATGTTAGACATGCTAGCTTTCAATACTGCTTGTCACCCCCATTTTTTTTCATGGAAACAAGTTCCACTGCCATGCAGAGGGGAAAAAGCGGCAGTGCAGGAAAAATGGAAATTCTGGAAATTTGATTTCTGATGTGGTCAACCATTTTTAAAGAAATCGGAAAATACACTTACAAAACAAATAAAAAAAAATCCATTTTGTATTTTAAATATTATCTCCCTCAATTAACTTCTTAAAACATTTGACTTTCACTTAAAACAAAGCTGATGATGTTCAGAGGAGTATAATACTTTTATGTCGCTGATACCTGCTTATACTAGAGTGGCTTCTGGACACAGAAAAGCAAAGAAAACATGCAAGTATGTATTGGATCTTGCTAAGATGGACTTAATTTTCCCTATAGCAGCCCTCACACTGCCGTGCTTTGCCTTGATAGCTAGAAAGGTGCTGATAAAACACCTGGCTACTGCTGGACAGAGCTCATCTGAGCTGTTTCTCCAACATCCTCACCCCCATCATTAGCTTGGGTGTGGACAAGATCTTGGGAGTGAACACAGCCAGGACAGCTGACCCAAACTGACCAAATGGATATTCCATACCATATGGTGTCTGCTCAGCAATAAAAGCTAAGAGAAAGGAGGAGGAAGTGTGTGTGTGGGAATTTGTTACTTATCACTTTTGTCTTCTGGAGCAACTACTACCTGCACTGAAGCTCTCTTTCTGGAGAAGCAGCTGGGCGTTGCCTGCTGATGGGAAGTGAAGAGTAAATCTTTTGTTTTACTTTGCTTTCAAACATGACCTCCACTTTTGTTGTATTAAATTGCCTCTATCTTGACCTATCTTTTTTCTGTCCTCTTCCCAGCTTTTTTTCCCCTTTTCTCCAAATGGTAAATTATCACATTAACTTTGTTTTTTGCATTTGACCAGGATCTGAGTAAATGTACCAAAGCAGCTGGAGTTGTTACAGCACAATGAGTGGAAAAGGAAAATTTATAGTGTTTTCATATTTAAAACCTTTCTATTCTAGATCTGTCTAGCTTTTACACCTCTTTACAAGAAATTCAGTTTCTTTTTTTCCTCAGCAGAGTAAAGTAGAAGTGTTGGTAGTAATTTTTTTTGCAATACTATTTCTCTTGCTCAAAACAATGGCTGGGAATTTGACCCTGCTTGAGCAGAGGGCTTGTACAAGATGACCTCCAGAGCTTCCATCTAACCTAAACCATTCTGTGGTTCTGTGAATTGATTTTGTTGCATCTCAAAGGAGTGCTTTTTCTAAGAGAGCTATTAGAAACAAGATGCTAACAGAGGTGCCAATGACCTCTACTCTCTAGGCATTCCCTAGCAGTCAAAGGGAATACAAAAGGGAATATTTCTGCTTTGTTTTGAAACCGTGAAAATATTCCCTTGTGACCATATCCTGCTTGCTGCCTACCTTCTCCCACAAATGGTAGGTTTTCTATACCAATTATTATACCCTTTCTATGTGAGAGGACAACTAAATTATATAATCATGTTCAGCCAAAATCATGCTTTAGTTTTCTTACTAAAGTACACTGTAAATTTTCTTAGGTTTAATCTTGCCTTTGCTACATAAAATGCCATATTGTGTAAATATAAAAATTTTTCTGTGTCAGATAATACATGTTAAAACCATCTTACTGGGTAAAATAAACCCGAACTTATTTATCTGAAATATTAGTCTTTAGTACTAGTTTCACTATTTTTAAAACTGTGTTCACATTAGAGGAAGACTGAAGGAATTGTTTTTAGCCCTGATGAAACCAAGTGGTAAAAATTAGTCCTGTTTTGGTTTAGTGGAAACCTAATTCATTTTGCTTAATCAAAAAGTCCACAACTTATATTTTCCAGTTTAGCTATTAATCAGAAAACAGGTTGCAGCTTGAATTTGGACTTTGATGCATTCAAGAGGCAGATTTACAATCTTAGGACATACAAGCCCTTAGGGCAATGGAATAACCTGTCCCTATTCCTTATACATTCACCTGAGACTTACAATGTGAGTACCAGTTAATTGCAAGCACAGACACCTGCTAGGAAAACACCTACTTATTTGCAGTTACTGTTCAATAGCTGTCAGTATAGCTATGGTTTCTGCATATTATTAATCTAGACTGGATTCAAAAGAAACCTTGAGAGGGCATCATCTTGCTCTCTCCTCCAAGGTTTCATATTGGAGTAAGAATGTAAGTATATAAGCATAAACTTACTGAGTCATCCACTTACAGTCACCAGTAGTTAAATTTCAGTGTTATGAGACAGCAATTGAAACATTTTAATTATTAAATAAAAAAAAGTAAAGAGAATTTTTGTAATGTTTAAGTCTAGCAGTAACTCTGCATATGACTGCTCACTGCAAGTGTAAATCTGTTGAAACTGCTGCTCAAGCTGTGATTGCAGCTGTAGGATGCTGGAATGCTGACTTAATAACCTAGAAAATGTTCCAGATGAACTTTTATTGGTGAGTTCTGAGAGAACGACACTGTGTTTTCATACTGAAGAGACAAAATGTGATCTTAAAACTGTGGTCCAAATCAGATTAGAAAAAAAATACAAAAATCTCAGTATGCTAAAATAGTTTGATGTTTTCCCCAATTGCAACTTATTTTATTTATACTTTCTTTTAAAGGATGTCAATCCAAACAAAAAAAAAATTTCTAGTGTCAACATAAATCATCATTTATAATTTATAATGCTGTAGGCTGGGTCCTTGGATAGAAGATCAGTAAGTACAGTGCCTGCAATCTTTGTAAGCAGTGGTGCTGGGTTAGCAGATTATACTGAGTCTGGCTGGGGTAGAGTTAAATGTCTTTATAGCAGCCAGTGTGCTGCTGTGTTTTGGATTTGTGGCTAAACAAGTGTTGATAACAAACATTTCTGGACTACCACTGAGCAGCAATTTGCACAGTGTTAGGCCACTCTTTTTTACTCTCTCTGCTCTGCCTAATAGAGTACACTGGGAGTGGACAGGAGATTGGGATGGGACAACTGACCTGACTTGGCCAAAGGGATAATCTGTACCATATAATGTCACTCTTGGCAATAAAAGCTGGGGCTTAGGAAGAAGGGTGGGGTTTTGTTTCCTAAGGTGTATGTTTGTATGGCCACCTGTGGGAGGTGGTGAGTGATTTCCTGTCCATCATTTCTTTTTCTCCCTTTGTTTCTCCTCATTGATTAAACTGTCTTTATTTTGACCCGTGAGTTTTCTTGGTTTTGTTCTTCCTATTCCTTCTCCCAACCTGCTGGGTAGGATGAGGGAACGAGAGGGGCAGCTATGTGGGTCGTTGGCTGCTGGCTGGGGTCACCTGCCACACTGGTAAACTAATTTTAAAATCAATACTACATCATTGCTGCAGCCTAAAGTTAGTACAACTCATATTATATCCAAAATACATCAGTACCCTGGGTATGAGAAATGGTTAGCACTGACAATTAGTGTAGCAAGTAAGTAAGTACCTACTTAAAAGGTGACCAAAATCTTCCTCAAAACCAGCTGCATATACAAAACAGCTGAAGGAAATAAATTAAAGTAACAAAAAAGCCTAGCAAAGCCACGTGTCTCCACAGGAAGCAACATATTAAAGTAGTCATGTTATTTTTTCCATGAGATAGCACAACTCTAAACCTTAGTAATGGAGCCAGTGGAGTGCCTTTTAGGAGTTCTTATGTTTGAGAATTTCTTGAATTTTCTTTGACTGAAAATCTGATTTTCTATGTTGTATTTGAGTAATATCAAATGTACACTCTCATTCATAAAAACTATAAACCCCAGAGAGACAAAGGGTAAAATTGGGATTTTTATTATGACTACATTACTCTTCTAACCACAAGGATGCTTCAGTATGTTGTGACATGCACCCATATATAATGATTTTGATGCTTCACCAGTATAATAACCTATTAAAGACACAAATTGGCATTCTGTCAGTGTAACACATCCCTGAGGTCCTTCAGGAATTACTACTGAATTTCATTTTTCATTTAACCACTATGCTGTACATTTGTAATGTAATGGCCAGTCTTCGCGAGCGAAGATTTGGGAAAGGTCATTGACCCTTCGAGCCTGCGCAGTGGATTTTTTAGGTGAGACCCAGCGTGCGCTGAACTGAGCCCACCCTTTAATCCTGAGGTTCATCTACCGGGGCCAAGCACGCTTGGACAGTGGCAGTGAGGGTCTCAGAACGTAGGTTTGTTTAGAGTGACCTTCTCTTAGATGGATTGCCTCACAGGGCTGACGAGCTCATTAACAAAATAAAACCTCGGTAGGTCTGCAGTGAACTCTGTTCACCCTTCAGGCAAACAAGCCCCTCAAAGCTCAGGAGTTTTAGCTCACCGGCTGTCTGATTGTCTTGCAAGTTTGCTTCTTTCTGCAAATCTGAAAGCACTCAACAGGCTGACATGGAAGGGATTGCCTAGAGGAAATGTGAATATTTCAACAGTGAACCACTGGGAAGCTTCCTCAGCTGAAAAGAAAGGCATTGAAAAATCCTTTCACATGTCTTGGAAGGAAATCACTAATCATGATATTTAAACTACTTTTAGAAGAAGAAGTGTAAATGCAGATGAGGTACAGATTAGTGGATGGGACAAAAACATTGTTAATGAGAACTGAGAGAAGTGCAGAATACAAAGGGCAGGGACTGAAAACACTGGTCTAATTCTCCAGAGAGACTGAGTTGGAGGAAAAACCTCAATTAAGAAAAAACATCCAAGCTGCCCTAGCCACCAAATTCTTGAGCAGGACTTTGTAAACAACGCTCAGAATCTGTTTTTCATAGCTGCTGGAAGAAAAGAGTAGAGAGTTAGCTAGCACTTAGTGACTACAGTGTCAAAACAAGATGGGCTGGAATTTTCAATTACAGAAAGGTTCTCATTCTGGGAGTTGAAAGTTCTGATGCACAGCTCATTTGGACATTAAAATCGTACCCTTAAATAATATTAAATAAATGTTATATGGCCTGGTGTCCTAGTTTTGGCCAAGGATGTGAGGGGCAGAGCCTGGAGCCATGTGGGCCTGTCTAGGTTATGATTCTGTACAACCCATGTCATCGCTGGGGGCAAATGTAAGGGATTCTCACTTCCGTGAAGAAGGGGACGTGGCACTGTATGGAGGAAAAAAGTGACCTGCAGAGCATCCACCAGCATTTTGTCCTTTTCCAGGGGATCAAGCGGTGGAGTAATGCTGGTCCTATTGTTGGCCATTGCTTTTCATTCCTGGGGCAAGGGGGAAGTTACTCTCCCTCTCTCACAGTTCTGAGAAGACAGGTGTCCCTTTCTGCTTGGGAAAAAACATGGTAGAAGGAGTGGTGGGGTGGTACCATCTGTGGTCACATAGGACTCGTTGAGCGTTTTGTGTGTAATCATCCACTTTTGTACACAATTGTACTGCTGCTGCTACTGTTCGTTTTCTTATATCATTTCTATTTCCAGTAAATTGTTATCTCAACCCTTTTTGACTTTACTTTTTGTCTCTCTCTTCACCAGAGGGGCTGGAGGGAGGGGAGCAACTGGGCGGGGCTTAACTTCCAGCTCAGTTTAAACCCCAACACCTGCCCAGGGCTGACTGCATTTAAATGTTAGTCTTTTTATGTATCAGTAAATCCTCATCTGCTGGCTGTGATCATCATAAAATTATTAGGAAGTTATGGAAAGATTTAGGTATTTGATTCCAGGCAGACTAGAACTTTTTTGTCATAAAAAGTAGTACCTCAGGATTCCCTATTTCTGACTTGAAGAGCTCACAAGTAGACTACAAAAGCAGCATCAGCTGATGTTGGAGGACACATAGTATATATTAGCAGGTAGCAGTTTAAGAGGAGGAGAAGACTTCATTGCAAGTACAGAAAGAAAACCTAGGGAAGACATAGTGGCTGAAATCAGCAGGAGGGGAAGACTGTGATCAGCTTGAAATACACTTAGGTATTCAGAATGAGATGAAGATGATGGGAAGAGGGGTAGAGGGAATAAAGTTTTTAATTTATTCACAGAAATGAAGGTGTGAAGATTTCTGGTAAGACTGAAATAGCGATCTTATCTCCCCTTGCCTAG
The DNA here is from genome assembly GCF_001604755.1 of Lepidothrix coronata. NCBI lineage: Eukaryota > Metazoa > Chordata > Aves > Passeriformes > Pipridae > Lepidothrix > Lepidothrix coronata. Next base: position 3,181,538 of record NW_016690180.1, on the reverse strand, counting down.
TTAGAACTCAATCAGTAAAAATTGTAGGTTAACAAACCTTTATCTTGTCCAATTTTAAAGAACCCTCCCAAACAAACAACTCCAAAATTAAACCATCCAATCACAGGTTCTTACAACCTAGAGACACGCTTTGTGATTTTTGCTCATCATGGTGATTTTTTTTTTCTGCCTCACTAAGTCTCTCTCCTCAAGTTCCCCCTTGCAAGAGTTGACCAGGCCTCACCAAGCTGCAGATCATTGAGCTGTAGAAGCAATTCAGGACTTCCTTTAAAGCCCTTCTGGCTTGCTCAGGAATGTAGAACAATGAATCTTTAACCTAAAAGTGTTTTCAACTTTAAAAGAAAAGAAAGAAGAGATTCCAGAGCAATATTTTTAAATGCCTCTCCGTGATTTCTTGGGGATCAAAAAGACTTTCTTAAAAAAGACTTTCTTAAAAAGACTTCTCCTCAAAAGCTAAGGAGAGTATGAAAGATTGATTCTTGTTGGAACACACTGAGGAGTATGATTAAGAGATTTTTTTATTGCTTTCTTTGTTCCTCTTTGTTGCTGTTGTTGTTACATCCCATACAAGTCACGGAGAAAAAAATGCACTTAAATCTCCATGAGTACATTAAAATTTAATGTTCACCATAGTGACTTAAAAACCTGTTATTATTGTATTCCCAGGTGAAAGTAATGAAAAGATCAGAGGTGCAGGTTTCCTGAAACTGGCAGATTTATCAAAGACACTTGAATCTGTGTGTCTCATTGCCTTTTGGTGATTTGATGTTAACATATCTTGCCAAACTTTCTATTACACAGAAAACAGCAGTATAGACAGTGCAGTTGATTTTTCTCCCTCAAATTCTATGCTGACCTGTTATCCATTCTGGAATATAGTAGATGCCATATTACATAGATTTTGCAAGTAAATCGTACCAGTGACAAACTGCAGCAGGTATACCATGCTTCCTCGCAAATCATCAACTTGGCAGAACCACTATGTCAGCCAAAAGCCATTTTTTTTTAAACTGATGTAGTTTGTATACTGCTGTGTAAGCAATCTCCTTCCTTAAAGTTATAATAACTTCCTTCATAAAAGCCATTGTCTTCGAAGTATTTGTTTCATCTAGATGGTAATTTTCCTGATATTTTCTTACAACAATTAGCTATAATGAAATTTAAGTCATTTAAATGTTCGGCTACAATCAGCTGTCTAGGTCTCTCGTTCAAATCCCAGTGATCTCATTCCCCAGCTTCTTTTATACATGCAGAGGTAACCTGATCTTCCAATGATTCCATTCAATTTAAGAAAATCTAGATCTACTTTGCAGCATTTGTTTCATGTTTGATCTGACAAATGCTATACTTGTAACATTTCCATGTTTTCTGTGCATTTTGCATTTATGATTACATTTTCAGTAGTCTAACTAAAAAAACCCCTGTTATTTAAATATAGATTTAATCTCAGGAACTACTTAAAAATTAACTGTATCATTATACTTCACCTCTAAGTTATTAAGCGGTTAAATCTGGTCAGTGCATTTAAACTTAGTTAAATGAGCTGTGCTTTTGAGCAGACTTTAACCTGTGACATTCAGTCGTGTAGTATATCTTAGCTGAATGGACAATAATTTACTAAATTGAGCAACTAGATAATATCAGTTTTGTGGAGAACCAGGCATAAGCATGCTTTGTCTCAAACATTCTTGCTGTTCTGAGAGGAAAGTGATGATTGGAAGAAAGGATCCCATGGAGATTGGACAGCACTGTTCTGAGCTGACTTTTACACCTTGAGACTCATGCTGAGTGCACCCGTGTCAACTTCCCCACGCCCTGCCAATTACTTTCCAGGGACTCAAAACGGATGGCTGTGGATGTGCTAATAGAATGGCATGAAAAATCTATTTTACATAAGAGATGTGCACCAGGTAATCTATAAAAGGAAGTGTATAAATCTCCATTGCTCTCTCTTTTTTTTCCTCACTTTGTCTTGCTGTCTTTGTTGACCCTAGATCCAGACTATCCACACGGCAGGAGCAACACAGGATCTAAGGTCTGGTGATCTTCATTCTTCTCTTTCTCTCTTTCTGCCTTTATTTTTCTCTGCTCTTGCTTTGTCCTGGAAGAATGAGACTATCATAGTATATCCAATACTTCATACTGAAGTTTGTTGAGGGACCTGTGAGCTTGAAAAGTGTGTTGTAAATTTAAGAGCTTGTTAGCCAACACTTTTGAGACTAAGTAGTGGGCTGGTCACAGGAGTTAAGGTGATTATACAATAAAGCATAAGAGCTGCCTGACACATGGACTTGTGTCTTTGTTCAGCCTACGAGAATTTATGATGAACATCACACCTCCCTATGGAGTGTGTCATGACAGGTTTGCCTTATTATATCACTCTTTTCTACTCAGAGATCAAATGCTACCTACCTTCTCAATGCTGCTTTGTTTTGCTGTGGCTTCTACATTACAAACTCAGTTTCTCCAGAAGTATTACAGAATTTTGAAAGTGTCTTTGCAATAATTCTTAGACCTCAAGGGCTAATTGGAAAAAGACATGGAGCAGAAGTATCAGTATATTCCAGAAACTGGTTATGGTGGTAATAGGAGAAAGAATTTGAATCACTGCGTTGTATTCTGTAAGAGTTGATTTGTGCTGCCACAAATGTTAACACCCCAGAGAAGGAGCAAGAGCCACTGCTATACAGTACAATACTTAGAGTTCTGACTTGAAGTGTCTAGAGGTATAAAAATTATCAGTAAAAAACAGTGAATCCAAATTCTTTTTAGCATTGAAATATTTTCTAGAACTTTTTGTGTCAGTCAAATGAATAAGACATGGCTTTCTTGTTCTATACATAGCTAAATAAACAGGGAAATTGGCATCTTTTAGTGCAACGTCTTCCATCATAGAAGACTACAAGTCTGACAATAAAGGAAAATGGTGAGTTTTCTGTGTTGATGATTCATCATATAATTTTAGATCTGCAGCTAGAACATAAACCCTCACATCCTCAAGTGTGACTCTTTCACCCCTACCATCTAATTGAAACCTTCTGCATCTATAAATAAATCATAAAAATCTCCGTTCCATGAGATCCTGAAGGGTTCCAAAACTAATTGGCTTTCTGCTGGGAAACATATAAAAATAAGAATGCTAAGTTTTTCCAGCAATGATTTGGTAAGCCTGTAAGTTGGCTTTGAGGGGTGGTGTAATCTCCTATTACGCATTACTCGTGAGATTTGGAAGTGGAAACTGGATGACTTAGAAAGGGATATTATTTGACTGAAGAAAATCATGTGAGAGTATTGTCAAAGTAGAAATTCAATTATAAAAAGAAGGGGGTGAAATAAAAAAAAGAAAGAAAGATAAAATACAACTGGAATATAATATTTTATTTGAGCAAAAATAAACAAAAACTCAAACTGTTAAATCTTAATTTAAACTTTCTGGGACAATACCCAGATTTATTATTTTTTCCAAGAATAACCTCCAGCTTTTCCAAAGTAAAAGTAATTCCAGTCATTAGAAGCAAAGCTGGTAGTCTTACTCCAAATAATAGGAAATTGTAAATGTTACAATTTGTTATGTTGGTAGTATCGATGTTTACAGTGAGTATGTTGCTATTACTTCAATAGAAATAAAAGCAAGGATCATCACTTAAAAATCCAAATATAAGTCTCCCTGGAAACTTTTTCCAAATTTGCTTACCCTTAGGGTCATATAGCATCAGGTAATACCACAGTATTGCTTAAAGAAGGACAGATTATTCAAATTGTTTGCTTTCACGTGTTTCTTTCTGTGTTAAACACAAACTTCAAGATATTTACCAAGTAGTAGATTTTGATACTATTGAGAAGAGATTTAAAAAGATAAGTGCTCAAGGAGGTGCAGTCTTCAAATAGTCTCAATACTTGTACAGTGAAAACATACAAGACGGTGTAGGTAACTCCTCTATCTGTCCTACTTCAGAAGCAGGGAGAAAGGAATAAAGGACGTGCCTTGTTTATCTTTCTACTCTTTTAAGACTGACTTCATATTTTACAGATTTTATATTATGCACAGCACAGAACTAGTAGACATTCACAGGCATTCTTGCTTGATAATATTTATTTTAGTCAGAATGAACACTCTAACTAACTCTTCAGAGCTAAATACTGAATAGTAACAATTTGAAAAATCCTCAGCTCTGCAGGTCCTGATTCTCATGGGGGATTTCAGAAAGCACCACAGTGATGCACAAGCAATTTGTGAGATTTTTTCAGTGTGTTGTGAGTCCGAATGTGACTACTGCGTATGTTGACTAGGAGTAGTGCCTTATTGAACTGATTACTTACAAGTAAGGAAGAAGCTTTGAGTGTTAGGAGATATTCCCATTGTTCAACTCTTGATGTACAAAACTGCTACAGTCCTCCAAGCAAGAAGAAGAACAGGCATAGCAAGCAACTGCTGCAGAAATGAGGCTGGCAAATTAATAAAAAATGACAGAGAAAAAGACGGAATACTCAACATCGCCCTTTTAGTAATCTTCATAGGTAAGGTCAGCCTAGATCTATGCCAAGAAGAAATTATGAAGCATAGAGTAAACCACTAAATAGAAGAGGGCCTGTTAAGGACCGTTTGTACCAGTGACAGCAATATCTATAGACATATGTTGTTGGGAACTTATGGGATGCATTCAAGGCTCCTAATGGGGTTGAATGTTGTCAATGCAAAGACACTCCATCATTTTTTGAAGCTTATGGAGGTCAAGGAAAGTTCCAGGTGAGAGGAAGAGTGACTGGAAAGTCACTCTTTTACATAAAAGGCAAAGAGAAAGATTCAGGGAACTACAGACTAGTTGACTAGGTAACCAGTTAATAACCGAGAGTCTGATTTCTTTTAATGTTTCCTTGCTTTCTCTCTGATGAGTGGAAAGAGAAATGACAGTTCTCTTTTATTGGACAGTGTAGGATATTTATGAGCAGCATTTTTGTGCTTAAGGAGCTGTGATGTAGCCAGACCAAGTCATTGACTCTGTTAGTTGAAGACCTAATGGAACTAAAGAAAAGGCCGCAACAAAGTAGAAATTTTCTATGTGAATTCATCTGAGCAATTAGAAACACTTAAGAAACGAGTGGTTCTTTTCAAATCTATCAACATAGCATCTTTGTAGATAATAAAATCACTTTTTATTTCCAGACTTTACATGTCAGCAGCCCTCAGGAAGGGTTAAGGTGATCAGTAATTGGTCAGATACCAAACCAGACTATAATATAGAATATATTCTCCATTTGTGTTTTTCACTGAAGAAGAAGAATGCCCTGTCAGTAAATCACATCATACTGACAAATCAATTTTCCACTTGATTGGTCTTATATTTAATGGATAGCCTGTGACAACATATTTATACAGGTGCATCAATTGAACAGTTTCATAGTTTTAAGATTTTTGAGATTTTTTTAAGATTTAAAAGGCAGCTCATAAGTTATGGAGTGCTTAAATGCAATCTTTTGTACTGACCATTTTCAGTACTTTAGCAGTCTGACTAAGTATGTGAAGGTCTCCAACTCAAACCATTTTATGATTCTGTGACATGAAAGAGTGGAGAACAATGAAAGATCCCTTGTTAGCAATTCCTACTTGCCAAACATGAACCTACTTTAGTCCTGTAGTGGCAATAATGTCATGTTCTTCCTAGTCTGGTCTTTGCTGGTAGGATATCTCACAGCAGTGGAAAAACATGCACATATTTTCTTCTTTCTCTCTCTCTATGGGCATTCTCAAATTTAAACTGATTATTTGTTGTTGATCCTGGATGCAATAAACTAGAAATGGTCTAGTGAGTGCAAAACAGCTGCTGACTATCTTTTTCCTTTTTTGCTCCATTTCTTGCAGTTGACTAGTTCAACAGTCCCTCTCATCAGCTTGCTACTTTAAATCATATTCCTGGTACCCTAGCCCTTCCAAGGCCTGGTAAAGTAAGCTTAGGTATGTGATAAGGAGAACTTCATTTACAGTACTTCTAGGACTATGCTGCTCTGATGTGGAGAAGTTAAGACCGTGATTGAGCAAAACACTTTAGTAAGTGGTTTACTTTTTACTTTACTGAATAATTTTTAAGATGGTTGGTACTTTGGAGATGTCTCTGACATTATGCTGCCGCACAGGCTTACAGGACAGAAAGAAGTGCATAATTCAGATTCTCTAGAGGATGAAGCTGAAAGTTAATCACATGACTCTTTATTTTATTTGAACAGGGATCTCTTTACGGTATGTGTGATTGTTGCTTAAAGGTGACCTATTTATTTCAGCTGATGACTGCATACTGATTTTGCAACTAAACCAGAATTTAGTAATGGGAGTGCCATTACGCCTGGTGATTACAACTTAAAAAAAATTGCTACTATTTCATGTTTTGGGTATTTAAGTGTTTATGCAGTAAGAGAGAGAACATCAGAGCATCCTTTGCATGTTCTTGTGATTCCAAACCACTGAAGTAGTTCCATGATTACAACCAATATTTAATGATACACAGCAGTACAGTACATTAAGGAGCCTTTATTGACTTCAATTATAGATAAACTCATCAGCAGATAATGACAGAAGGGAAAGTGAACGTAGTCAAATACTGAACTTGAAACACACATATTACAAATCAGTAGTTTTTCAAATTAAACACAGACAAAACATTCAATGATCAATAAAAAGCACACAATGTACAATTAATTCCCTGAAAAATGCAAAAAATGTATTAATACCAACAAGTTATTATCTCCTTTACAGTTCCTCATTGATAATGTACTGTTGGCATACAAAGATCTTTATAGTGTGTGCAAAATGTAATTTAATTAAAGTACAATTAAAGTATGTAGCACCTCTGCCCTCCTCCTACAGAGGTTGCCAGGCAAAAAAGGAAATATCATTATCATTTGCCTTTGTTGCAGTTAAAAAATGCACAGTGATACAGTATTATTTCTAAATTATGAATAGGTAACTCTTTATCAACACATGAATGTTGAGTCTGAAACACCTCAAGAGACTAAATTTTTTAAATTTTTTAAATTTTTCTTCTTCCTTGCTGCACTTTAAAATTTCCTTTTCACTTCAGTGTCATTATAAATGTTTATATAGCATACAAGTAACTTCTTTCAAGTCTGGAGCTTAGAGGCACCAGAAAAAGCACCTTAGGTATGTTGTGCTGTTTAGATATATCCAAAAATATCCAGGGCATAGCGGCATCTTGGCTGGTCTTCAGGAACTGCTAAGTGTCTTCATTTTGTGATCTCCTTTCTGTGATTTGTCTTAAGATCCTCAGAGCCTGCCTCCTTTAAGTGAGCTCAAGTAATTGTTTGAAATTGCAATTTTCTTTCTTCATGCTCTCTACCATTAGGATAAAACAGTGGCCCGGAAGACATCATGTGTTTTCAGTACCTTAGATCATACAGGAATTACACAGTTCCTATATGTTCAACCTATCCTTCAGAACTGTTAATCCCAGTCAGTCAATCTCTCAGTTTCAGATTAAAGGATTCTAAATTTCCTTGATTTCATTTGCATTTACTATTATTTCCCAACATTTCCCTTTCCATGGTCTTTGGCCGCATTTTCAAGTGTATCTCAACAACTCTGAAAGTTGGAAACCTGTGCTACAAACTGACTGTTAAATAATCCTTTCACTGTACCATTCGGGGTGTCTCCATAATGCATGTATTTTGAAACATGATAAAACCACGAAGAGACAGTGACACTTGAATTTACAACTTCCATTTGTCAGAATGATATGTCTAAACATTTTTTTAGTTGTTTTACTCTATTTGGTTTACATGAAAAAAAGGGGAGGCAGGTCAGGTAAAATTATACAGGGAAATACTACTTAATTATGCCTGATAAAACCTGATTTTAAAGAAAGACCTTACAAATGCAGTAAAAAGGGAAACACAGGGCAGAGGAGTACCGGCATCCAGGTCCCTCCCTCCCTCTCCCTCTTTCTTTCTGTCTTCCCCTCTCCCTTTGGCTTTTTACCAGGTCACCGTCTTTCAAAATAGCAGAGGACGAAGCAGGTATTTACAAGAATTATATAGTTCAATCTACTTAAATAATTTAATGACAGCAGGAACTCAGAGTGGACAAGAAGAGCAGTAGTTTCTCATAGAATATGCTCTGATAGTCTCGTATAGTTACAGAGAACTGTGGTTATTGCTGTGAAACTTCTAGAGAAGATTTGTTTTAAAGGAAAAAAGTAACCATCTGTACCTGAGCACACTCCCCACTTCAAAAATGTTGCAGTTTATTCTGTTGGATGTTTGAAAATCTGCTATATTGTATACAATTAATTTCTCAGTGTGTTCCTCTCAGTACATTTGGAAAGCAATATAAATTTTTATGGCATTTGATTAATTTCATATTACAAGACATGGGGATCAAAGGCCGATATTTCTTACTATAATGAAAAATCCTACTCATTTAGAGGGTCCTTGAGCAAAAAAATCCTAGCATCACAAAGTAGTAGAAAGATTTGAATCTTAAAATGAAATGGGCTTTCAGCTTTGCTGTTAGACTCTAATTTCACAGAGCCAGAACTGTTGCACTTTTGCCACAAGAGATTTACATTCACAGAGGCTTGTGCTATACTTTATGCAGGCTGTGCCACATGCTGCTAGTGCTCCAAAGGTTTCTTACATCCTGCTTCTGCTTACAAAGCACAGCACTGAGGGACTCAAATGCTAAGGTATTTAATGTAGCTGCACATTGTCACCCACCTGTATTTCCTTTGACAACCCTGTGACAGTACATACCACATTAACACACAGTTCCTTTCTTTTTCATGCCTGAGTAGATGCAGTGGCTCACTCACTGAATAATGTCATCAGATCACATTCTCTCAATTGTCAATGCCTGACTCTGTGCTGTTTCTTTCTGGTGCAGAAAAAAACATCTTTGTGAAAACCCCGGTATTACTTAGTAGAATAATATACGATAAAAAGCACAAAATTTGTGTTTTACCATTGACAGGGCAATTGGAATAAGAAGATACTGATCTCTAAAATTTGAGCTGTATATTTAATTTGGCAGAGAAGCATTTTGCTGCTGCAGGACACGTTTAATTTCAAGACGCATTTCCATATCACTAGAAAATTGTGACTGCATTGTTTTGGCAAACTGAGCCAATCCAAATTTATATTATATAATTTATATTTAATTATTTGGCAAGTGAACGAAAAGAAAATAATTCCTTTACCAACAGTGAGAGAATAGAGTATAAAAAACACAAAAGAATATGTAGGATAAGTCAAGAAATAGAGCTAGATTCCCTGTTGGTGGAAATAAAACTACTTCACAGAGCTGGATGAGGTCTGTGTGATTATTTCAGCAGTGGAACCTGCTCTGGAATGGAGACTGTTGTTTAATTTCCTGTCATAGTACAGAATAATTGCCTAGGGAATCTCAAAATATCTCTGTCAAAAATATGGAAATTTGCAAAAAGGAAAAAGTTTGCATATTTTGTGTTGTCTCTATTTCAATATAGATATTGCCATCATGGCATAACTTCTAAATCTTTGTCCAGCTGTACTGGACATTGTACTTTATTCTACGTGTCATTTGCTTCTGAAACTTGAAAATTAAGCCAGATAAAAAATTATAGATTATTGCCGGTAGGATTCCTTCCTAGTACAAAGTACATATATATATAGAACCATTTACATCACTTAGTATTTTTTTCTCTGTCTTACTGCTTTTTCTGAAATACTGACAAGTAGTTTTCTTCTCATTTTACTCTCTTCAGATAAAGTCAGTTTTAGATTATTTGAACAATGGAAAATTTGAGCAGAACAGTAAGAGAAACATTTCCAGCTTTCCAGAAGCTTTCAGCCTTTTCTGAAGCAAAGGTTACCTGTCTTATTCCTAAACCAACCATGTACAGAAAATGGTGCCCCCCGTTCCCCATCCTGTTGCTGTCACCTCCTCATACAGTTCCTCCGGTAGCTTGTATGTCCTTGCACACAGTCACTGTTGCAGGATCTTTTTCCTCTCAGGCACAAAGATTTAACTCAGTATTTGCTTCTTAATCTTTAATCCCAGGTTAACAGCAAGCTATAATCAATTGCTCATTGATCATTCTTGATGAGTATTCAGCTAATTAGAAAAGCGAAGCTGGTAGAGAGAGTCTTTTATTATTATAGGTAAGCTTTGGGTAGGTTATAGTTTTAACTTGTTACCTTTATACGTGTGTCTAGTTCATTAAAATTTCTATATTAATACTTTTCCTTGGATAGTATTTTTCTCCTAGAGACATGGATGGGCACAACTCAATGGACACGCATATCTGAATACCATGATCAGCTATGCCAAACTTTAAACATGCATGTGAATTTATATGTGTCCACTGGCACTGTCTTTGCTTCATTTTCCTTTTGAAATAAAATTCCTCTTTTTTGTCTGTGTTTTTTCATTCCTTACTATTCCTTTGTTCACTGTTCTACTTGTGTTGAATAAGCTCTTGTAAGACACTATTGATTCCCTTTTGAAGATGGCCATTTGGAAATTTTGTGGGTTGCGAGTCATGTGAAGGAGTTGAAAAGCCACAGAGATCTGTGAGCAGTTGCAATCTCCCAAAGGACATAGTGTAGTCTGCTCTCCCTCATGCCTGTCAGTATGGCTCAGTGACTGTGAACAGAATTATCATGTGTACTCTACCATGCCATTTGGAGTACTTCCAGCAGGTTGATTGCACTGTTTGAATAGCTTGGCTCAGAGTTACAGGGGTTCCTTGTTTGTGTCCAGATGGAAGTGTGACTACAACATACTCTGATCCTGGCTATGCCCCTCCTTTGCACAGCACTGATGCACTTTTGTTGGAACAAGAGAATGACTCCTTTGCTTGCATTGATACATTCCTTAGGGCTTAGTATGTTTGTGTGTTTCCAAAACAGTTGGTATCGTGTGGTAATATAACCAAAGTGCTCTCAATGCTCTTCATATCTTTATGCCATGAAGCAAGAAAATACCTAGAAACTTCCTCTGGGACATCTTGCTTACTTATCTCTGAGTTTATACACATTGCTGCTTATCAACATATTTTGTTTGCATTCCACTTGGAATCTTACTTCACATGGCAGTGCTTGCTGAACTGATGTTAAGATCTTTCTCAGAGACGTTTTTGTGAACCTATTTAAGATCTTGACACAGTTTGGCTACTCTTTCCCCTCACCCATTACATTTTTGTTTTTAACATCAAAAAGAAGTTCTGTTTCTCTGTCATGATTATTTGTTTTTGAAATTTTACTTCCTCAGTTTTAAGATGTTTGCCTATTTTTAACTCACAGTGCTGGCCACACTTTTTAAGGATACAAAGAAAACCAGACTATTCAAGGTTATATAAGACTGTAGTACATCAACTCCAAGTTGTTTCTTCCCTTTCCTCCTCTTCCTAGGAAGAGGTAATCTCCAGCTATCTTTAAAATATATTGACAGGAGTTTAGTAAGTTTGTTAATTGGTGTCCTTATACTTCAAATACTAGGAGCTAGTACCCATGAGTTGCAGATAGCTTTTGTTTCCTTTCCTTTTATACTTGTAGTACCCACTTAACCTGTTAACAATTCTTTTTAGACTTTTGTTGATTTAAGATATTATTTTTTCTGTGATCTCTAGTTTTGGCAACTTCCCTATAATATTACTAAAACCAGCAATGCTTCCCTATCTTATTTGTTTCATTGTTCATTTCCCTCTTTCTAAACCTCTGGTCTTTTCCTTTCAAATATCTAATTTCTAAATTATTTATGATTTTGATATTAGTATAGTAGATACCCATATCTAGCAGGAAAGCACTCTCAGAGTACCTTCACAGAACCTTCTGGTTTGTAGAAGATGGTTTAAACACCAAAGAGCAAAAGCACCTGTATAATAAGACATTAAAGATACAAAATAACTGCTGGTTGTGGTCTGAACAAACTGAATTCACCTCAGTCCAGAATAATATCTCATAGCTGAGCTACATCACTGATCTCTAGTGAGCCTCACCAAGACTTAGTGAAACTAAATCTTACTTCAACTTTCTTATCTATGTTCCTTTAAAGACAGTGCTACAACTGTCTACCATGTCTTCCTTTTAATCTTACCAGTGAGCAGTGTAAGCTAGTTTCAGTAACCTTAAGTGATCCTTCTTTGCTGTCTCCCATTATGTACTGATGCTCATATATGCAATGATTCTCTTCATGCCTTTGGTTTCTGGTTTATGGTACTTTCAACATAACAAGGTGATGTTTAGCACAAGCTTTGGCTCCTGTGTGTTCTCCTGGCTTGCCTCATGCAGTTTCATGAAACAATAGTTTCACCCATTCATAGAAAGTTATTATTTCAATATCCATAGTATCTGGAAAAATACAAATGATGTGTGACTTACGTGACAATGTTGAGTACCAGTCTATATGTTAGTAACTGAAATCAAGACAGTCTCATTATCAGAGGAAAAAAGTAATGAGACGTGTTTCTCTGTCTCTGATTTCTGTCTTGATTTGTTATTTTCATCACATGCTGCCTAGTTACAAACACCTATAATACAAATAAGTACATAGGAGAAGAATCAAAACTATAGTAAAAATATATATTAAAAATATTTTTTTCAAAGACAGGAAATCATTTAACAAAGCTGTTACTTACCTTTAAAGTCATTGGACCTAAAAATATAGTTCCTTGAGAGAGCTCAATGAAATCATTAGCAAATTTACTCCTAAAATTTTGAAGAGAGTATTTCGTTACTGAAGATTTCAGCTCTTGTTGTATGTAGAATGGAATATGGAATGTATCTCTACAGCTATTGTTTGTAGGGTTATTTATTCCATACAAGTCAATATTCAATCTCAACTGGCAGTGAAGACGTAGAAAAATAATTCTCAACACAATGACATTAAAATTATGCTGCATAATGCTATATTTATTATCTTCATAATTACTTCAACATATTAAAATGGCCTGATGCTTTTCAGGGAGTAAAAAAACCACTTTTCATAGTTTGCAGCCTCTACTTGAGCCCCTGAGGAAGCATGGTTGTCCTCTGCCTTGTAGAGATACATTTATTCATTTTATACAAGCTGTTTATGGGAGTCATTACTGTAAGCAGGAAAAAAAATGTTGATTTCCTGATTATATACAAAGTTGGAATCAGGCTCTTTGCCTTCATCTGAATAAAGGATTACACTGGAGACATTCAGTATTAATGGTATATTGCAATAAATACCTGCTGATGATATATTTATTTACTATTAATACATATATATTTTCTCAACCATTTTAGTTAAACCAGAATATATGTAACTCAGTGTTGCCTCTTAGTAAACAAGTCACAACAAGCCAATAAATCCAAGGGTACATTAATTTGCTTTATTTCATTTACCTAAATCAGATAATGATAAACCTATATTTAGAATTTGAATTGGAAGGAAGAAGATAAGGCTATTAAAAAAAAACAAAACCCAGCAGTTTTAGAATGACTGAAGCCTTGGTTAAAAGCCTAAAAACATCCTATGTCTTCTATTTAACAGGGAAAGTTTGAAGTATCATCTCAAAGGCTGTTTATGCAGTATATGTATCACTGATAAAGTAAATAATAAGTGAATCTTCCAGCCTAGACAGTTGATTAGGGAAATCAAAGGATTTAGAGGAAAGGAGACAAACTATTTTTTTTTCTTTAATCCTCATAGGTTTGTTAGGATTATTATTATAAGATCCTGGCGAAAAATAAAGCTATAGCAGTGGGTTCTGATGATCTGATTTTCATTCTTTAGAAGGGTTTCCCTAACTTCAGCTATAAAACAAATTTAGGCATTGTGTCTGCTCTACTGGAATCTAAGCCTTCCAGCTCAAAAACTGCTGTGAACATTAATGGAGACCAGCAGACACAGAGCAATGATGTACCCTGATTGCAATCAGAATCATGAATTAGAAATTGATGTACTACAGAATATAAAAGTAAGTATTCAGTAGTAAATCAGATGAGAGGAAGGTTATGATGACTGTAATGATTAGCTTGATTTTTTTCCTGACTCTTACACTATAAATCACTGTATTTTACCAGCCCGATATATTTTCAAATATGTACCTCATATTTGGCTAAATTTAGAACAGTAAGGAAGCTTGCTTTGCTTTTAGCTTTCTTGGTTTGTTTATGTGTTTGAAATCTTCTTACTTTTGGATAAAGATCAATCAAATGAAAGAGAAATCTGAGGTTACTTGTGAAAAGAAAGATGAAAAGCTTCTGAGTAATTTTGATATTTATTTCTATAAAGGATTACAATTATACTTTGATATTTCCAAATTGGAAAGTGTTAGAATGGGAGATATACTTAGCAAGAGCTCCTGAAAATCACATATTTATTCATAAATCTAAACATAGATGGTAAAATCTCTTTGTGATCATGGTCATACTTAAATAGCCATTTTTTAAAACAAAGTCTGCCTACTAGGAGAAAGGAAAATGGCTGCAGAAGGGAAAACCACTGCTGCTTGGTCATGCCTTAGAGTTTACATGGTGTTAGTATCATCAGCTTCCATCTTTCTGCAGCAAGGAGTGACAGAGCTCTTGTAGTAGTGACAGTGTGACAGCTCTTGTAGTAGTGCAGTAATAACAATGGCTCTTGTAGCAGCAGGAGTGGCAGAGTGCTGCCTCTGCAGACAGTTTAGCATATGCTGACAGGGCACTGCCTCTGTGGCCAGTTTAGCATATGCATTGAGGCAGCTCTCAAATATTTTTTGTTCAAGTTAATGTGCCAGGTGAACTACAACGGCTAAGGAGCAGGCAGAAAAATATTTCATATTTCATAAAATTTCAACATCATATCACCTGGAACTGGGTTAATAAATTCCTGAATTGCAATAGCATAATTAGTTTAAACTTAACAAGGATACACTTTCAGTAACAAAGAATTTGCCCTCCATGTCTCATGAGTACATTTAGTCAGGGTAGCAGTACTCAAGGAATCCACAAACTTCAAAGGATGGGGGTGTATGATATGCACATATTTGATTGAAATCAACTCTGTCTACCCTACAAACACCTCTGGTTCTATCCTCCATTGTTCCTTTATTCCTGTCTATATAGAAAAATTAAAAATTACTTTTCTTCCTTATTATTTTGTGGTGAAATTATATTGTAAGATGTTTTCACCTTTTAAAATACTTGTAAAGATTAACAGAGCAAAAGGGACCAGTAGACTACAGAGCAGGACTATGTCTGCAAGTAGCTTTAATATTTGACAGCATCCATTTGTGCTACAAATTTCAGGTGAGTATATGGTTTTGTAATTTCGGTGTTACGTTCAGTGCTTTTAGTACTATGAAAAGTGGGTGCTGAGTGCACATGCACACAACTGTTGAACTCTTTCTGGAATTGTCTAAACAAGATAATAATTTTCTTTGGCCATCTCCACCATGGAATGATTACACTGATGTAAAAGTTCAGCACGAATTCTTTCAGTCTCTCTTGCATCAGTATTCAAATACTAAAACTTTGCTGCTAGCTGAGATTAATTACTGCACAGACAGTGTTTGTCATGTGGTCTCATTTTCATAAATAATTATCCAGATATGAAATATAAATAGCAGCTGTTCAGTACAGCTCAAAATAGCCCATAGAGCCAATTTCTCCCTTGTAGCAGAAATTTTAAGTAGTAAATATGTATATTTTAAGTCTATTTTTGTGATCTTGTAGTTATATTTGCATTTTGCTCAAATGTGCTTATTATGGCTTCTGATGTGAGAGATGTATCATTACGAGGATAAAACAGGTTGTCTAATAATTTAAAAATAAACCACAAATTGTATATTAAATGAGTTTTGATTTGTTGACTTTTAAGACAATTCTGCTACAACCAGAACTCAGTTTCTTACCAGCATAATATAACACATGTTAAATTAAAAAGCACAGTCTGTAGATGTGACAGCTTAACACTGATCTGTGGCATACTAAATATAGCAGAGTTAAATTATAACTCCCCTCCAAAAAAATCTCAACTCACTTTAGCTTAGAGATTGTACATTTGTTGTAATATACAGCTGAATCCCTTTGCACTATAAAAATGTGTTAAAACTACAGAAGAATTTTTTAAAAAAATTGACTAAAGAAAATAAATTCACAGCAACTAAACAACTACATTTTTATGGAAATAATATTTAAAATATGGGAAGAATAATCAAGTAGAAAAAGTATTTGTTTTCTACTTCTAAGTGTATGAATGATATCAGAACCAGAATCGAAAGGGTGCATCAGCCAAATAGCAAATTTCTTTATCTGTCATGTTATCAGAGTATATCCTTGGGTTTCTCCTGTAGTCACAAATGTTAAGCAAAATGAAGAGTTCAGTAGCCTTTGGAACCCCACCAGCAAGAGAGCTGGGGATGCTCAAGGAATGGGGACACAGCCAGGACAGCTGCCCCCCACTAATGAAAGGGATATTCCATGACATATGGAATGCTCATACATGCTCAGCAGTAAAAGCCGTGGAAGAAGAAGAAAGCAGGGGGTGTTGAGAGTGATGGCATTTTTTCTTCCTAAGTTGCTAAATGTGATGGGGTCCTGCCCTCCTGGAGATAACTGAACACCTGGGAAATGGTGAATGAATTCCTTGTTTTGTTTTCCTTGTGTGCACAACTTTTCTTTTACCTATTAAACTGGATTTACCTCAACCTGTGAGTTTTCTCATCTTTACTCTTCTGATTCCTTCTCACGGGGAGTGAGCGAGCGGCTGCGTGGGGCTGAGTTGCCAGCTGGGATTAAACTATGACAGTCCCCTTTGGTCTAAAATATGTTTTTTTAAAACCTATCTTTGTTAGGTCTGGTTTTTTTCATGCTACTTCAGGAACTTCTACGGTATTTTTGTAAGGCAGGAAACACTGTTTATTCTAGCTCCAGAGAAATCAATTTTAGTATCACTTACTTTTTTCAAATAGAAGTAAATTAATATATGCATTTTCAGAGAATCACATTTAACTACACAATCACAGAATATTCTGTGTTAGAAGGGGCCCACAAGGATCAACCCTTAGACCTGAACAGGACATCCCAAAGAGTCACACCATATGCCTGAGAACATTGTTCAAATTCTTCCTGAACTCTGTCAGGTTTGGTGCTATGACCATATCCTGGGGAGCCTGTTCTAGTGCCCAACCACACTCTGAGTGAAGAACCTTTTTCTAATATCCAACCTAAACCTCCCCTGAAACAACTTTAGACCATTCCCTCAGGTCCAGTCACTGGTCACCAGAGAGAACCTCCAATTCCTCTGATGAGGTCTCCCCTCAGTCTTCTCTCCTCCAGGTTGAACAGATCAAGTGACCTCAGCCGTTCCTCACACGACTTCCCCTCAAGGCCCTTCACCCTCTTTGTTGTCCTCCTTTGGACACTCTAAGAGCTTAATATCTTTCTTATATTGTGGTGCCCAAAACTGCACACAGTATTCAAGATGAGGCCTCACCAGTGCAGAGCAGAGGATAACACTCACCTCCCTCAACTGGCTGGTGATGCTTTGCCTGATGCGCCCCAGGACATGGTTGGCTCTCCTGGCTGCCAGGGTACTGACAACTCATGTTCAACTTGCCATTGACCAGGATCCTCAGGTTCCTTTCTGCAGCACTGCTTTCCAGCATCTCATTCCCCAGTCTGTACATACATCCAGGGTTGCCCCATCCCAGATGCAGAATCTGACATTTCCCTTGTTGAATTTCATGTGGTTGGTGATTGCCCAGTCCTCTAATTTGTCAAGATCTCTCTGCAGGGCCTCCCTGCCTTTGAGGAAGTGAACAGTTCCTCCCAGTTTTGTGTCATCTGCAAACTTGCTTAGTATCCCTTCCAGTCCTGCATTCAAGTCATTTATGAAGATGTCACCCCACTAGTGACAGGTCACCAGTCTGATGTTACCCCATTCACTGTTACCTCTGTACTCGACCCGTGAGCCAATTGCTCACCCACTGCATGATGTGTTTATCCAGCTGTGTGCTGGACATTTTGTCCAGAAGGATCCTGTGAGAAACGGTATTGAAACCTTTACTGAAATCCGAAAAGATGACATCAACTGGCTTCCCTTGATCAACTGGGTGGGTTACTCTGTTATAAAAGGAAATTGGATTTAATAAAATAATAACATAAAAATACAATAGGCTTCATGAGAGGGTTTTATTAAGAGGAGGAACAGACACATCTCTGTTTAAAGACAGGCTTAAATAGACTGAAATATGGAGAGCATCTAACATGTTGAGTATAAATAGTACAAATATTCTGTGGATAGTATTTTGAATATCATCTACCTTACCTTATCAGTATTATATACTTCAGAAGTTTCATCTATTTCAGTGATAAACAGAAGTTGTAGCTTATAGCATAAAAAAATAAACAGGGGCTTTAATTAGAAGTTGTTTTTGCAGGCTATTGTTGAAGCTTCTGTTAGAGCTGTTATAGCCAAGGATATGTCAACATTTCCATTTCTAATGGTTTATAACCACACTGTAAAAATGGACTTTAGACTGGAAAGATATCTTGCCACATTAAGTCTCAGCTCAGAACCAAACTGTTTTAAAAGAACACATTTCCATAACTGTATTCTCTCTTCTGTATTAATATTGAAAGGTTTGGTTTAGCTGCTCTAATGAGCTCCACATTTTATATTTTGTTAACTACAGCTCTGAGCTGCTAGAGAGAGCCCTGTCCTCAAGTTACCAGTGGGAACACATCGTAATAAGAGGGTAGAAATTTTTTCAGTTTCCTAAGAAGCACAATAGACATGCACATACTTTTTTCCTGATCCTGAATCTGTAGAGGCTGAAGAGCCCTTGGTTTAGTCCAAAACACACTGTACAATGTCAGAATATCCATATTGGAAACTCAGACAGCTGCGCTGGATCTTAGTCACATGAATTACTGCCTCAGTTGATGCATTTTGTACCAAATACATGCTGCTTCTCAATTTAAGTTATTGTTGTAATTGTTTTGGTGTTTCTTTTTTTTGTTGTTTGTTTGGTTTTTGTTTGTTTGGG
The DNA here is from genome assembly GCF_001604755.1 of Lepidothrix coronata. Taxonomy (NCBI): domain Eukaryota; kingdom Metazoa; phylum Chordata; class Aves; order Passeriformes; family Pipridae; genus Lepidothrix; species Lepidothrix coronata. Next base: position 3,162,552 of record NW_016690180.1, on the reverse strand, counting down.
GTTTTTTTGTTTATTTGGTTTGTTTTTGTTTTTTTTTTTTTTGGGGGGGGGCTTTTTTTTCAGTTGCACCAATCTGGCTTTAGCCATCCCAGGCTAAGTGCAAAATATATGCTATTCAATTAAATCTGTGGCCACATTCTACACAAATTTTCCCCAAAGCAACAGCCACTTTTTCATTTGTATTTTCATCTCATGAAAACGTGCCGGGTAGAGACCCGGTGGTCTGCAGGTAAACACTTAATAGGTTACCATGGTAGGGTTCACTTTTCAATAGCTTCTGGATATTTCCTATATCTTATTGAGGACATAGTGATTCCTTATTGCGAAAGGACGGAATTAAATAGATAATATATAAATAATCTTCTATTTGTGAATATCTCCATATATGTCCGTACCTTGAGAGAGAGAAAACAGATCAAAGTCACTGTACAGCACATATTTTTATATTAGTATGGAAATCATACTGTCGTTAGCACTGTTATAGTCTGCACAAACTGGAAGAATAGCCTAATATGTCAAGGTGAAAGAACTATAAAATAAATCTTATGGTAGAAACGAAGGCTATTATATTCTATCTCATAAATAGGATATTTTTTATAAAATTTTCTAGATATGTAAAGTAATGGATTGACTGTGCCATTGTGTTGAATTGGAAAAACTAAGTGTGATAGTGTAGAGAGGGATGTTTCTTTCAGTTCTTTTAGGCAAACAGAAGCAACAAAAGTTTTTTGGAATTGCTTGACACATTTGTATCTTTCATATGTTCATTTGTCAAGGATGTCATATAGTTTGCCAATCTAGCCATTAACAGGGTTAATTTAACATTGCATCCAAAGCTGTGTGAGAGAAAATTATGATGAGATACCTGAAAATCTTGGCATAAGGATACGCGTCTAATAGTTTTTCATATTGTTTATTCGATAGTACGTTATAAAGTCATTCAGACAATGGCCTCTAAGGCAGTACTCTAACAAATCTTATAATCCCATCTAATAGTACAGCTCTTTTCCTGCAAGTGGTTGTGTGCCATTCTCCATATGACCCTGAAGTGCCCAGTACATGATCTTTTACTGCATGTCACTGTCCTCTCTCTATGATGTTGAAAACAAGGATCAAATACAGTAGACTTCAATGATCATGACATAAATTGGTTTCTGGAAGTACAGAGGAGAATAGAGCATTGTGATGCATTGCTCAATGGCAAGGATAAAACATTTTATGTATACAAAAAATACATATACATATATGTATATACACACATATATATATTCCTGTGCGAGGTTTTTCTGTGCTAGCACGTTATCATACGTTGGGCTCCAATAGAAGTTACTTCTGGTAATTATCTCTGTATTGTAGGTGTGTACACATTGCAGGTATGTAAGGCTGGTTTTGATCAATGTGTATTGCATTGTCTGAGGCAGAAGCTGTTCCAAATGGTTCACAATAAAGGGTGATAACCAAAGCTGCCATACAAGAGTTGTGGTTTCCTGGGATGATCATATCCTTTTTTGACAATGCCATAATGCTTCCAATGCTTTCAAATGGAATCATAACCATGTATCATTCCCAACCAACTTTTAACCAAAGCAGACCTAACGACCTTGTAGATGCAGATTCAACAACATGTTCTTTGCTTTACACAGTCATTTCTGGATGCTAAAAAAGTCCCAGTACAGACAGGGTGAACAGGCTGTGGAGCCTTGTGTGCATTTTACACTTTTCTATTATGTTGTTGCTTTTCTGGGTTGAAAGCTCACAAAGAACTCAGAGTTCACTGTCTGACTTTTGGCGCGTGACGTTCTCGAAGACTTTCTACACGTAACTCCGAAAAGTAATAAAACACGTGTCAAAGTAAGTAATAGTTTCTGAAATGCTCACAAGATCTTGCAAGAGTTCTGGGACAGAGATTAGAGCAACCAATAAAAATCAATATTTCAAGCATCAGAGAGTTAATATAAAATGTTAGTAGTATAATATAGCTATGTCATAGAATGCTTGCATTGCATAACGACTCTATATTGATATTAATGTTGTGAAGATTAACTTCTTGGGAAAGCACACAGATATTAGAAAACTGAAATATCACTAAATATTTCTATTTAATGAAGAAACATAATTCCTATAAATAACCATTTTGTTTCTTTAAGTACCTAACTTCTGAGTTTATAGAAAGAATGTAGTAAAAAGTGTGTGAGATAACAGCTAACAGCTTTGTGATGGTGAATTTGCTGGATGTATCACAGGTCTGAGAACAATGAAGATGTGAGGCTATGCAAAATATATACACTCATGAAGTTAATAATGTCCTTCCTTATAAATAACCATAACTTTCTTTTAAAAATTGGTAATGTTATAGGAGGATCTATGTATATTACAACAACATCAAAATCTGTCATAATATGGATATGATTTTGTAAGTCATTCACTCATCTGAAAAGCAATTGAACTGGATGTCTTGGATCATGAAATGGTAGGTTTCTGGATGGTACTGTAGTTTTATACTTCACTGCCTATGCTCTATGAATAGTACAATATGGTTCTTTCTTTGAAGTTATGAGTAATGGATGAGATGATGTTCAGTTTGTCATTTTATAAAGTCTTCATACTCACGATCAAGTATAACTCCTTTATTCTCATTTCCTTTGAAAGTTCAGTTCTTTGTCATAAGAATAGCTTAACTCAAATATGCAAGTCAAAAAGCCAGTGACAGAGACTTTTAATATAGCATCAATGAAGATCACATGGCCATCAGAGAACAGATGTTCTCTGTCTAGTGTCAGTTCCATAGCTGAAGAACATCAAAAGAGACAGACTTTATCCGTGTTAGAAATGCAGTTGTAGGTGTTCACCCAAGTAGTGTGTGTACAGGTTAGGCTATTAGACATCTGATTTTATATTTCTGAAACATTGAAATTTATGGTTTGGCTAAGGTTTAGTCTTTGCCTGTGTTTTGCTGATTATCTTTCCTACAAGGAAGCAGAGTTATTTCTGCATTTAGGGGATTTTACAATTCTGTCTTCTTGGAAAAAATTATAAAGGACTTCATGATTGTCATGTGAAATGGGGGTTTCATTTAGATCTTTGTGTTTGATTGGTTTGTCAATGCCCCAGGAAGCCAAGACCCTTGTACCTGACCAGTCTGTCATTCTCTTATGAGCACTTCAATATGCTATATCAGAGGGCAGTAGTCCAAAGGAGGTGAAGAGTAGTTGAGGTCACTTGGTCTGTTCAGCCTGGAGAAGACGAGATTGAGGGGAGACCTCATTGCAGTTACAATTTCCTTGTTAGGGGAAGAGAAGGGCCAGATGCTGATCTCTTCTCTGTGGTGACCATTGACTGGATCTAAGGGAATGGCCTGAAGTTGTGTCAGGAGAGATTTAGGTTTGATATTAGAGAAAGGTTCTTCACCCAGAGTGTGGTTGGGCACTGGAACAGGCTCCCCAGGAAATGGTCATAGCACCAAGACTGACAGAGTTCAAGAAGAATTTGGACAATACTCTCAGGTACATGGTGTGCTTCTTGGAGTTGGTCCTGTGCAGGCCCAAGAGCTGGACTCCATGATCTTGTGAGTCCTTGTTACAGAAAATCCAATGATGTGTCATCAGGGAGAGGGACCAGTTAAAGTAAAAAGGCATCCCTAATTATATTTTCTAACTTACCTGACTTTAAAAAAGCCTTATCTTGTCAAACAGAGACTTCATAAGTACATCGTTACATTAGGCCACAAATTTTATTTTCGTATTCCATGAGCTTATACTAAAAACTCTGAAACTCCTGCAGCAGATGTAATTAGACAGCTAATGATATTGCAGCTCATATAAATATGAATTTACATGTTTCTGGTGAATTCCACTTGACAAATATTTTGCACAAAAAACAAGCTTAGCAGGATACCTTTGAAATTTCTGAGTTCAATGAAAATGGAATGCGTAATTTCAAATTAATATAAAGCACTAACAGAGAAGACCAAAACTGGCCATTTAGTCCAATGCATTGTCAACAACAGTGGTAAATACTGAATGTGAATCTTTATTGAAAGTAAGGAGTGATTTGAGGCACTAAGAAGTCAAAGCTTTTCAAAATGCTCTCCCTGAGTCTCCAATCATGTTTCAGAAGCTCACCAAGGGAGAGGCAGTGTGTTTGTATTTAGTAGTACTTCACAGGCTGGTTAATGAAAGAAAAATCTGACATTTAGTATCTACAGATACGTTGCGATGCGGAATTCCAGAGCTTATGTGCATGAGATATAAAAAGCCCCATCTATTTTTGGGTTTTGTTGCTCATTGATTGCTGATTTTGCTGTAAGAAACAGTGAGCAAATTTTACCTATTCACCACACTCGGGCTATTCACATCTCTCCCCTTGGCTGTCTCCAGCACTGAAAAGTCCTATATTTCAGTTTTTCTTTGCATGGAGTTCTTTCTCTACTTTGAATCAGCCTTGCTTTTCTCCAATTTTTTTTTTCCTGTTTTCTTCAGCAGCACAAGATGTGAATGCACAATGGCAGACTGCAGTTTATTTTCTATCGCTTTCCTAATAATACTTGGCATCCTATTTCCGTTATCAGCTGCTTCTGAGCTGTTGCTTAATGTTTTTATAGAATCCCCTATTATAACCCAAATTTCTAATTTCCCATCAGGTCATATCATAACACTGTATATTTAAAGCTGGGATTGTTTAACCTATGTGCATTACTGTTTGTTTATCTACATTGTGTTTTTTCTGACATTTTGTTATCCAGTCAGTCAGTGTTGTAAGGACTTTCTGCAGTAATCTACAATTGGCTTTTGGAAATTCTTCCCCGAATCACTTGGTACCACCATGCACCACTCTCTTGCGTGTCCAGAGTACACCACACAGCCCAGGACCTCTCTCACAAATCATATCCAGGGGCAACCTACCCCCAAAATAAAAGTGGAAAATATTTCCCACTGTATGTTTTCTACTTTCTACTGATATTTTAGTAGTTGAAGAAACTGCTATGTAAAAAATATTTGAATTTTAATTATCCTGACCAAAATTAGTTAATTCATTTGAGTCTGGAACAATGTTATGTGTTAAAGAGTGTAATAGAATTCTTTCTAAATGAACATTTATTTCAGGTATTTCAATATTTTATACTAGGTTTAAATTTCTGCCTCTCAACAACTTTTTAGAGTCACAAAATCTATATTGGTTTGCATGTAAATTTTTGTTTTCCAACATTCATTAGGAGTACTGCATGAGGGCACAGTTCACTGTTATATAAACGTAAAATATGCATTGTTTTTTGACCAACTGTCCTTGTTCAAACTGCAAGTCAAGTTTGCTACTTCAGGCAAAACTCCCTAAGACAGACAGACGAAACTCGGAGACAAAGAGAAGTAGAATTAATATTCAGATTCCCACATATGTTTGTTTTATTCTTTTTTTTCCCATCATATGCTGTTACTCCAATGCAGACTCTGCTTTCTACTTTTAATAAACTTCTATGGTACTTCTTAGAATAATATAGATCTCTTTTCCAAATTTTTTAAACTTTTTTAAATTTTACCAAGGAGTTACTTGTCTCTTATGAGTCATATGAGGAGCATCTGAGGGAACTGGGGTTCTTTAGCCTGGAGAAAAGGAGGCTCAGAGGTGACCTTATCCCTTTTTACAACTACCTGAAATGAGGTTGCAGTGAGGTGGAGGTTGGTCTTTTCTCCCAGGTAACAAGTGACAAGACAAGAGGAAATGGCCTTAAGTTGTGTCAGAGGAGATTTAGATTGGTACTTGGGAAGAATTTCTTCACTGAAAGCATGGTCAAGTATTGGAACAGGCCACCCAGGGAAGTGGTGAAACCACCATCCCTGGAAGAGTTCAAAAAACATGCAGCTATGGCACCTGGGGACATGGTTTAGCGGTGAGAAGGGCAGTGCTGGGCTAATGGTTGGATTTGATGATCTTTGAGGTCTTTTCCAACCTAAATGATTCTATGATTTTAAAATAAAGGAAGATGAAGTCTCAAAGCTAAAAGGACACTGTGCACAAGAAGAAAGAAAATGCCTAAACGGAATGACTGATTGCTTACATATATGAATATGTATGACTGTATACACACCCTTATTCTTACCTTTGATAAATTAGTTGTATGAAAGATAGAGGTTACAAGTATCTTAAGAATACACAGAAAGATATTTTCTAGATAGAATGCACATCTAAAATTCTGTAATTCATATGCACACATCACATATTTCTCACCTCTGCTATGAGGAAAGGATGAGACAGCTGGGACTGTTCAACCTGGAGAAGAGGAGGCTTCGGGGAGACTTTATAGCAGACTTCAGTGCTTAAAGGGGGATTACTGGAAACTGGAGAAAGGACTGGAGAAGGACTTTTCACGAGGTCATGTAGTGATAGGACAAGGGGAAATGGCCTCAAGCTGAGAAAGGGTAGGTTTAGATTAGATATTATGAGGAAACTCTTCACTAGAAGGGTAGAGAGGCACTGGAACAGGTTGCCCACAGAGGCTGTGGACTTATCCCTGGAGGTGTTCAAGACAAGGTTGGGTGGTGTTTTGAGTGACCTGATGTAGTGGAAGGTGACCCTGCCCATGGGTGGAGGAATAAGCTAGATGATCTTAAGGTCCCTTCCAACCCATTCTATGATTGATTCTATGAATTCAACACTAAAAGGAATAAGGTAAAAGCAATTACATATTAAATACTGAAATTTTGTTTAAAACTTGGAAAACACATTAAAAGTTTTTCTGAAGGGACTGTGAGTCAAATATATCTAGAATACAAATGGTTCATTTTTTTTCCCCCACAATATAAAAAGAAAAACCACTAAAAAAGACAAACTTGCAATTTTTTCTCAAAAGGCTGGCAGTTCAGTCAGCTGCTACAGAAACCTTTGTAATGCTTTGTCTTCCTTTAAAATTGTATGTGTCTGAATGAATAAAACCTGTAGATATGGTTTCCCAATTGTTTTGGTAATGCCCAGTATGTTCTACTCACTCACCTTAGGAAAACAAAACTTTGATATTACGAACAGTCTTTTATCTAAGATCTGTATGAAACACTTACAGATAAACAATTAGCATGGCATATTTTTGTTTTCACAAAATAATTTTCTGTTGAGATTTTTGGTTTATTATCTTCACTGGACTTCTGTTCAGCTTAACACTCCTGACAAAGCATGTATTTATGTGATGTACATATCTGTTCATCAGCTAAATGTTTTATTTCCTACAATCCACAGAATAACCAATAGAAATCATCTTGTCTCCTCTGTTGAGAATAAATAAAGACCTGTACTCCAAGAAGTCTTTAGTTTGAGTGTATAATAGCATATATATAATCAAGGAGAAAAATAATGTATACAAACATCCTCCTGAGTGTTTTAGACAGATGAAAAAATGTAGTTGTATTGTTTCTCTAACCAACTCACAGGTAGCCTATAATGATAGCATGGAATCTGCCAAAACAAAACAAATCAAGGCAAAAAATCAAGCCCCAAAAAGCAAATCCCAAATGTCCAAACCCATTTTTTTCATGAGTAAGACACATTTCTTTGTCAAAAATGTCTTTTGCCACACATTGCTAGTTTAATCTTAGATTAAAAATCTTTGACCAGGCTATGCAGACATAGGAAACCAGCCTTTTCAGAGGAAATCTTTTTAGAGGAATTGATTTCCTCTCTTTGGAGGAAATCTTTTCAGAGGAATCCTTAAGGGGAAATCTTTATATTTGGGGCCCAGTACTTATTTTTTGGAAGTGAATCTTTTGTTTGTATGTGGTGATAGTAGTGATTCAGCAGTGGTACCACTAAAGTAATTGAAAATTAAAGAGTTCCAGGATCTGATTACCTTCTATGAAAATTAATAGGAATTGTATAGATGGCTTCTGAAATCTAGTTTCAAATAGGATAATTGCCTTACAAAATCAATAATTTATAGCTAATGGCTTGAACACTACTAGCAACACCCGGGGAGACACTGAACTATTTGTGTTTTAAAAGAAACATACATTTCATTTATTTCTTGGGTTTCTTCCATAGAAGCTTTCTTTAGGATTTTCCCATTTCCAAGCTTTATTCAGGAGCTTTATTTCTAATATAAGTGAATCTGAAAACCATAAAAAACCATTTTTTTTTTTTAGTGACAACAACATTTTAATATTAAATCAAGGCAGTCTTGGAGTTTGGTAATTTAAACCTGGGATTGCATGCTAGATATAATAAGGTTTCTAACTGGCATTCAAATTTGGTTGGTATATATGAACATGCAATTAAGATGAAAGACTGTTGGGCAATACATATGTTTTTATATTTTAATGAATTAGAGATATCCTCTTGTGAAATGTTATTTTTACTTGTGATTCAACCTTACAATTGCTATTGATTTTTTTCCCTTTTTCCTCAGTTTCTCTCTGAGATCCTTAGAAGAAAATAATTTTCATATCCATCTTAAGAATGTCTGATAGGAAAGTCCAATTACACATGTCATGAATTTAAGGCACAATTTAAATCTCCCACTAGTAGAATGAAAGGTCCATTCTGACTTTTAAAAGTGAAATTTAAAGTTTAGCATTATCAAGAGAATACCTTTTCCTTAGAGCATGGGGAATGGTTGTGATGTTGCAGATTCTCCTCTTTATTTCACACATATGCAAACTGCACATAGGAGGAAAGTAATTGCTTTCTGGATGATGGTCATACCTTGAATAGCAGTAAGAAGAAACTGTTTCCCTGCGTTTGGGTTGTAGTTTGTTTCACCTCTAGTTTTGTCTAATTTAGAACAATATTATGTCTCAATAGAGTAAAAATTTTCTATTAATAGTTCCATTATTTTCTCCGTGACAGAATTTCACAACATCTTCATTTAAATGCTATTTTTTATTCCAGTTAACTGCAGAAATAACATGCTTGAAGACAAATTTGACATTTCAAACCCCACTATGAAAAATAATGGCAAAATTCATGCAAATCTTCCAAATCGGTCAGTAATGTTCCAAGACAGCACCAGGAGAAAGATATTAAAAGTGAGTAGAAGGTGAGAAACACCACTGCTGATTTACTGCAGATAAAGATAAATGAAACTAGTTTTTGTTCATGTTTTGTGGTTTGTTTTTGTTTTTTTTTTTTCTTTGTTTGTGTTTGTTTTTTTTTTTAATTTGTTTGGTGTTTTGTTTTGGTTTTGTTTTTGGTTTTGTTGTGATTTTTTTGTCTTTTAACTCTAGTGGATCAAGTAACAGAGTACAAACACATCAGCCTGGTGTCTTCACAACAGACCTACGTTTTGTTTCCTCAAATTCAGATGCAAATGGTTTTGATCAGTTATTATCTCACATTTATTCACACAGTCTATAGTTAATGGACCATAATCTTTCTCTTCTTTATCTTTGGTTATATTTACATGAGATTTAGAAAGAGATGCTTATTCAAGTGTCATCAAAGCAGCTGCTTTCTGTGGTTAGGCAGTTGTAATGAAACCAGGTGGATGCCGTGTTAAAGCCGAAAATGTACTAAGTGAGATTTTGCTGGCTTGAAACTAGTCTAAACCTAAATCTCTGTACTAGATTCTAGATATTTAAAGGAACCATACAGGCTTTCTTACCCCTGAAATGCAAAGCCTTATCTGGCTTCTGGGTCCATCCAGGTCCTCATAAATATTTGTTTAAACATCTAAAGACTAGAAAATAACTGACAAAAAAACCAAACTAAACCAAAAAACTCCCCCAAAACCGGAAACATACATTGAAGGAAGAAATATAAACCTGTAGCATAAAGAACTGAACACAGATGGCTGGAGAACATATCAAGTGAAACAGAGAAGGCCTAGCTTGCAATCAGAAAGAAATAGGCACTGGAACTGACCAAATAACAGAAATGGTTTATTGTGAAAGAGGTTCATAATGAATGGAAGGTTTAGAAGGAAGCAAAAGCTTGCATATGTGATCCCTGATAGAACGAGAGACAAGGAAGTCTCTGGACTACAAATAGAGTAAAGGGAGTAATAAAAAGTCCTAATTAGTGTTGATTTGATTATATGCTATAGGTCAGGAGATGTTTCCTGATTGTCACTGAACAGATGCTAAGAAGAACCTGAGTTCGTCTCCCAGCTCTTCCACTGCCACATTAGCTAACCAATGGCAAGTCATTTAATCCATCAGGGTTTCTATGGAATTATTTTTCTTATTCTCCATGTCTATGTGCACTTCCATTGTTAGGTGGGCAGAATAGTTATTGCTTTTTTTTTTGAGCTACACTTTCATCTACAAACTGTTTGATGTAGTCCTATCATATTTAGGGCAAGTTAAGATCATCATTCTCTCTCTGGATTTTATGCTTTGAGCCGATTTTTTTTGAAACAAATGAATTTATAGGGACAGAAGAAAAACGAAGAGTATTAGGAAATTGGAAACTAATTTTTTCTTGAACTAAGATGAGGAAGACATGCTATGAAATTGCATATTGAAACAGGTATACTGTATTTAAATCCTCATTCACTAAGAAACGCATCGATAATATTATAGGAGTAATATTTTTCACAGAAAATATCAGAGATATATTGTGCCATCAATGTGGTTCATTACTGTGCCAGGGCCTTAATCTTTCATTACTCATATTTAAAACTAAATTAAGACTTGTTCTAGGTACCCAGTAGATTTGTTCAAGGTGGCAGCTGTGGGTATTGCTCTATACTAGACAGTACTGATACCATTATAAGTTTGAATGAGGCTTTTGAAAATATATAATACACAGTTTGTCAAATTTTATATGGTCTTGTAAAAGAAAACACCATCTGAAAAACGGTACTAGTCACTATGGCCTTGCCAAAGTAAAACCAGTGAAGTCTGTGAAGCTGTTGTCACATTTTTTCTCCTTACTATATATATTAGTACTTGAACAGGCTATGTTATTACAAAGTAAAGGGAAGTTCTGCCCAACAGAAAAGGGGTCTGGAACTGCCAAAATGTCTCAATGCTTTTCAAAGACTCATCCCTTTTTCTCTTATAGTCAGTTCTGTGTGGGAAGATCTTGGAGCTGCTTGAAGCGAGGTACTGGTGAGACACGTTCTTTTCACTTACTTTAACTCCCATAAATGTAAGAAAATGAAATGAAATAAAATTGAATTAAATTAAATAGGAGAGAGAGAAATTTCACATGAAAGGATGAAAGCATGTTAAAATCCAAGAAATAAAATCAAAAAAAGAGACTACCAAGAGGAACTTAGGAAATTTTAAACCAGTCACTGTATCTATTTAATTCTCATGACAAAATACTGCTTCTGCCATTTTAACATGAAGTAACCATTTCTAACATGAACATGGGCAGTGTGAAATCAGCACAATACTAAATGTAACTCTTGTTCAGCAAACTCCCAAAATATTTTGGGATACAATCAGGATAGCTGGATTGTTTCTCTTACTGGGAACACTGTTCACAGTATACTTACTTTGTGTAAATCTATGCAGGCTGGCAAGTGCACTTAGTTGTTTCAGTTAGTTAGACAACAGTCCCTTGATGCAGAATGAAGATGAATCCAATACCTGATATGCAGAGATTTGGAAGTATGTAAGTATTTGCTATTTTTGGCATGTTTCCACAAAAAAATACACATATATTTCTATAAATATGTAGTTGCTACATTGTGCTTATCATCTACTGCTTTTAAGGAGTTGAGCTCTGATTTACATGCTATGTCTATACTAGTTATACAGACAGATTATATCTAGTAAAAGGCATAGTCATTGTTCCTCAGTTTAGGACAAAAGGTACATACCATTTTGTAATTTATAACTCCCCATTTTTGGTAGGGAAATATCCTTGAAATGTATGTCTGGTGGGTAGGATCAGACTCCTTTTTGAAATTCATATTCCCTAATGAAGATAAAGTATAAAACTCAAATAAAAATTTTTTTAGAATGCACACATCTTAGTCTTAAACACTGTAGACTAGTTTTTAACCCTTGTATTAGGTAATAAAAAGGTCTGGTTTTTTTTCCCCGTTGTCTCAAAATCTAGGGAACGGAAATTGAAGAGCCATCCAAACTTATTCACAATGAGAAACAGATGTAAGTTATTATGCAGCGTTACAATGTTATTCATAGGATTTTAGTATCTGTATTATTTCAGATACACATTTCCCAGGTATACTCATAGCACAGAAAGCTTTGGAGTTCTGCAAGTATTGTAATAAACCTCTAATTACTTTTCATGGGAATGTCATGGCTAGGATTGCAAGCCAGTAGAGTAGGAAGGAGACAGAAACAACTCTCTAGGAAGTTGTTGAGCTTTAGTGGGAGAGAAAGGGAAGTACTTCCACTGAATAAAATCACAGAGGACTGAGGAATAAGTGAATAGTCATGTTCTGATATTGCATTATGTTTGTCTTACGGTGCAACTTCAATGCCTGCGTGCACTCCTGTCTGAGTATTGTGACAAAGTTGTGTGACAGCTCTACAATGCAGAGTCAGGGCATCAATTTGCAATTATGTTCTTGCTGTTCAGCTCCATTAGATAAAGTGCTTTTCATGTCTCTCTTACAGAGGGTCACTGACTTACAATATGCACATTCCAGCAGAAGTTTTCGATGGGGGGAGATGGGAAATCAAGTGTCAGAATTGTAAGCAACAAATCATCTCTGATTTAAAAATGAAATTTAGAACACAATTTGAATCCGTGCATCAAATAAGGACCTTCAAGTGCAATTGACCATTTAGTAAAGAATGTTTCTCTTGCATAGCAGAATAAATTCATATGTGATCAATTAATACAAATCTGATGACAGAAAAACTGCAGCTATGAGTTCTGAATTATCAACAACATGGATATGTGGTGATACTGAGCACTAGTAGATACTTTATATATCTACATAATTAACTGGAAGCTATTTTAGATGTATACTTTTTAATGTATAATGAATAGCAGCCTCTAATTGTGAATTTCCATGTAAGTAAAAAATAAATTGGAAGAATAATTAATGAAATATTGCTGCAATATTAAATAGCTAATTTACCAAGCAAATTGTTTTTGAACTCTTGTGTGAAGCCACCTCTGGCTATTTTAAAATTATACTGTATAAATTATGTACTGAAATGTGTTTTGACTGCCAGAATACTTTGTATACCACAAAAATCTATATATGCTGCTGATAACACAACAGCAGAAAAGCCAGCACATTTCTTATCCAGAATACTTATTCTCTTTCATGTAAAATGAAATTTTACAGATATAAAAATTGAAGATATTGCTTGTAAAATTTTTTGGTGTTACACATCACATTTTTGTTTCATTTAATTAGAGTGCCATGTGAAAACAAGAGCTCCTAACTAAGAAGCTGGTCAAAGAAATGGGAAAAATATAATAATCAGTTTAAATATCAAGGTTCAAGTGTAGCTTTTGAAACTCCCAGAAGGAATGGAACAGAAATTTAATGCTTGGCTCAGACTAAGGAATATTTTAGAAACTTGTTTATAGAAAAGGTTCATTGCAATTCTTGAATAATATGCAGTATCTCTGAACAGTGATAAAACAGTGATCAATGAAATATGTGTGGTATTCTGCATTGGAATATATAATTCCTGTTATATGCAATTTATTATCAATATGTATAGACATAGTTATAAAACAAAATTACATCATTAGATAGCACATGATAGAACTCTTTAAACTAGCTTACAAATCTTTTGTTGTTATACTTAGAGGCTTGCTAAAGTAAGAGTTTCTTTTGCATGTATAATATCTTGGGGGAAATCTTCATCAATTAGGAAGTCTAAATGATCTGCTTGTATTGGAGGTAGAAGTAAGGCCAAGACAATTGCTCTTTTAACAGTGCTGTAGGTGTTTCCAGAGCTCCACAGTTCAGAGGTGCTAAGTATAGCAATCAGATTTCACCGAGACTTCTCCATGATTTAATGGTTGTATACTTAAGTAAACCATAAAGTTTAATGGTGATGTTTGTGCTTAAGGCCAGAAACATGCTTCTATACTTTTCTGGACCCAGACCATCAATAGCATCACTGAAAAATCTGAACAGCAAAGTGAGGCGATAAATAGAAGAGCATCTTATTAAGGTGGGTTGCTATTTGTATTACCATTCCATTGATCCAAGGACAAGGGAGGAGGAGATTGAAGACACTTTCACAAAGAGGCATGATGCTTTGCTCCATAAGTAGTTCCAGCTGAATCATAGGGGATCATGTTCTTGCTCACTATGATTAAACAAAGTATCATAGTTTGGCTTGAAACAGCTTTCAGAAAAAACACACAGGAAGTTTGTGTCAGATCCTAAACCCTCATTATCTGACTCTTAACTAATGCTTTAAATACAAGACCATCTGAATTGCCTTATTTTCCAGTCTCCTGTTCCAGAAGGTTACTGTTTTTTTTCCTTCCCTCATGGGGTGTGAGTAATTACAACAAGAAGCTGTAATTACAGCTTACAAGAAGCTATAAGAATATATTCAAGGGAGGCTGTGGGGGGAAAGAAAAAAACCAAAAAGATGAATTAGTTTCAATATAATAAAGGCTCTGGCTTTTAAGATTGAAAATTCTTTAGCCTAGTCACAATCTTATGAACTATTGTCTTACTTTGTGTTCATAAAGTACAAATTTTTAAGCTAGTAGATGTAAAATGGGCAGGTGAAATCAGATGTCATAGCAAACTGAGCATAATGTTTGAAGAGTCAAAAAGTACAATTTAACTCTCTGAGATTATTAGTGCCGTCATGAAATATGTCATGATTATTAGTGCCATCATGTCTACTTTCCATAAAAAATATGAGTTTTATTAGGCTGTAACTACTTTTTCTGGTGGGGCATTGACAGATCAATTAAGAATCCTTTATTTACAGTTGTTGCCCACCACTTAATATCTGGAAATTCTTACTTCTGTTGTAAGCAGAAATGTACAAGAGAAAGATTTGTGACTTCATGAATGGTCCTAATGCCAGAGTCACATTGGAGCATCTGAATTGCAACAAGTTACTTCATCACTGAATTTGCTGGCTGGAAGGAAAGCAGTTTGCTGCTCATCTATGTGGTGACTTACTGAATAAAGCCAGTTACAACCACCACCCGCCACAATGATATATTGCAGCTTGGGAACTTGATTAAATCCATTTACCAATGAAGCCATAGAGCAGAATTGAAAATTTTTCATCTTGGGGTTTGAGTCATAATTATCCATATAATTGGAACTAAGCAAAGACCTAGTTATGCTACTGACTCAGATGCTCTAATATTCAAAAGTTTACACATTTTCACCACGAAAGGTCTTAACATTTATTTAACATACATGAAGACATCAGTTCAATAATCAGTAAAATATAGTCTTTCAATGTGTATTTCAATCAGCCAGGAAATTAGGACTGGAGGTAAGGAATTCCATTTTGATTTTACAGGATAATTGGCAGACAGACAGTAACTATTGGAATAATAATTTCCTTGTGGTAGGCACTTATCTACAACTCATGAAAGGTCCTTGACAAACTCTCTAAAGTACATTATGGAAAGTGCAGAGGTCTGCTTGTGTTTTCTTATTTCCAGGTTATCTGTCCCTGCGCTTATGGGGGCAGCTCAGTACGGCTTTAGCCTTGAATGAAAAGTGGTGTAATGGAGTAGTGCGCTGCCAGCTGACAGATCATGCTTTCCCATGCCTTTTCTTCCACAATGGCACTTGGCTGAGTTAAGCTGAAATGACTGTAATGAGCATGACCCACATTGCTTCCTCCAGCAATGAGAAACTCGCCTTGCCAAGAGGAGCTCTCCTCACTGTATATCTCTTCAAATTTTGACAGATTTGTGTCTAGTAGTACATCAGCTACAAAAGAAGCTGAGCATATCACAGGTTGAAGAATCACTTTCTGTGTGAGAGTAACAAGAGTTTTAGCCACTTTTTATTTTATGACTAATCTTAAAAATATTATTCAAAGCTATATTCCAAAAGAAATTGAATAGTAAAGAAGAACTGAGAAGCAGAAGTAGACCTGCCTTCTTTTAGGTTTCTGAAATAGTTTGTTTGGATAAAACATGTGCTTATGTGTCTGCTTGTTATAACATTATGCTCAAATTTTTTTCTGAACATTATCCATCATGAGAAAGAATTATAAACTTCGTAGCAAACTGTGAGTGTTCTCACTTGTGCCAAATGTACTATACTACCAAAGCCAGTCATAACAAGACGTTATTTCTAATGGAAAAGATGGTTTATGCCTGCAGCAAAACAATATTGTTTTTTATCTGGTCACAACGACACATTTGTTGTATGTCTTGATTGTAACAGCAGAAGTATTATTTTTTATTGAATTTCCAATTTTGCTATTTTGTCTTGTTTCTCTTCTGTATTATTCATGTGAAAAACCCCCTTTTGTTGGAGGAAAACCTCTTTTTTCATTTAGTCAGGAGGGTGTGCTAGCAAGCTATCTTTCAACTGGCAGAAAAAATATTAGAATGTGCCATAAAATGATAATCAAGTATCATCTGAGAAGACAGGAGCATGTTTATTTCTTCTCCTATCCAGAGAATAAAGGAGATTAACGTTATCTTGTTTATAAGAAAAAAGATTTTCTTTTATTAACAAAGAAAGTTTTGTATGGTTTCTCAAGGGACCTTCTTAGATTTTTCAAGACATAAATAATACCATGCTGTAATCTTAAACGTCAAATTGCAGTTGCAATATCATAATTATCACCTAGTCAGACACATGATATCATCTCCTATCTTTACAACTGATGTTCTTAAGCCTTCAAAATAAAGAGTATTCCATGTTAGTAGGAGTTTTTTTTGGTTTAAATGTTTCAAGGTCATAGAGAAAAATGTTCACTGTGGGCTTCATTAAGGAAGTTGGAAAATTAGGAATCTGCTGTATTTTCTTGATCTTCCTCCTCCCACATACATTTTCTCTTGAAATCTTTCTGATGCCTCATTTTAGATTTTGTTCCATTTAACAGCATATCAGTAAGTCATTTTACATTTTTTCAGATTCCACATATAAGCATAGAAACAATTAAGGTTTGGGCCGAGATAAGTTGACTATGGACATCAGGCCAGATACTAAGTGATTTTTTGTAGGAAGGAAAATCTAAGAGACTGAAAAGTGTGTTAAGTTGTATTCAAGAACATACCATAGTAAGTGCTTTTATCAGGTAAGCATTCTCTGGCTGCACATCAAAGAGTATAAATAGCCTATAAATTATCAGTTCTGTGCTTTGTTTAAGCCAGGTAGTCATGTTTTGAACTACAGTACAAAAGAACTGGTTGCAGACTGTTTTGTTTTTAATCTCAGACTATATGCTACTTTTACAGATTAAATTCAAGTCTACAACCATATGTAAAATAGCTAAATTATATATACAACCACAGTATTTGTAAAGCCCTGTGAGGATCTAAATTCCTCTTTCAGAAATCCAAAGTATTGATTGACGTCATCATTTTTTTCTCTTTTCTTGTCATCACCCTGTATTTATGCATAGAATTCAAGCAAATGAGAATAAAGAGCAAGAAGTGGAAGTTACCACATAGTCCCATATTTCCTCTTCAGTCAAGCCCGCACATATTTTTTGTTTCTGCTCTCTAGTAGCAGATCGAATTCACTAGTGTGGGGGCAACCTATTCTCAATTCCAGATGTGAAAACAGGAAAAGGAAATGAAGGAATAAAACAGAATATAATGAGGGATAGTACTTAGCTACCAGGAAGTGTGATTTCCATGTGTTACTCATGATAGCAAGGCTGTATGCGAACGTAATAAGAATATATATCAGGGAAAATCTCCAGCTGTTCCACAGTTTTGAAATCAGGTCACCTAAATACATCTGTTGCTGCTTTTAAGAGATTTGTCTACTGTCTAATCAAATGAGGTATTAAGAAATAATTTTTACCCATTTCTACAGCATTTAATTTGGTCATTGACTTCCTCACAATTAACCACAAGTAACTGTGTGTCTGTTGTAGTTTAAAAATTAATTCAGTACTTTACCTTTTTAAAGTGATGCATGACAAAAGGTCTTAGAGTTCAAGCATGGAAAATCCTGTCATTTTAAACATACCCTTTATTTTCCTTTGTTGGGTGATTTCCTAAGGCAGATTAAAATCTACTTGTCAATCTTTTAAATGCTGTTATATATTGTTCTAGGGGAAACATTCTGAAGCTGATGCTCCTTCAAAGTCTGAAACACTTCTTTCCAGAACAAGGAAGAGACAAATACACATAAAAGGTAAGAGAAACTCCTAGGGAATGCAGCAGCCTGTTGCTTATCCATATGCAGAAGCTCACCACTGGAGGTGGTACAGAGTCTTGTTAGCTGCTCTGAGACTTGTTATATGTGTATGAGCATCAGGCTGCTTACGGCATTGCTTTTGGCTGCCTCCTGGCTTTCAGGCTCATGAGAATGGTGTAAGGCATGTAGTACTTGGTTAAGCTGAGTCCTAAGCAGCTGGACCAGAAAATGATAAAATTATGGCAGGAAGGCTTAAGATACATAAAATTAAGAGATGGAACAATAGATTCATCTGCCAAATGTTTTTCAGATTACACGTGAAGCTAAGGGGAAAGGAATATTTCCTTCTCTCTCCTGCTCAGCCCAAAATTTGATTCCTGATCAGAAGATATAATGACTGAGGATCTTAAGACATAGTAGTATCGTGACTGACACAGGTAGATTTATATCAGTCCTGATGTGACTGCAAGGCTAATTGGTGACAGCTATTTGTAGGTGACATATCTTTTTTTTATTGTGCAGTAAATTCATGCCTAGCTGTAAGTATTATCAGCCATTTAAATCAGAAATTACACTGGTAAAAATATCACCATCAAAATAAAATAAGTTTTAACTTATTTTCATGCTAGTTGGTGATTTTAGCAGAACATTAAAAAACTCACCTGTCACCTTTAAAGTGAACAAGCCATTTTCAGCTGTGCTCCTAAGTGATTTTCATGCAGTAAATAGACCCAGCCTTATTTATTTACCTTCTACTGAACAGAAGCTCAAAATTACTATAAAGAAATTGTTTAGCACACTGTCACATACAACGTAGTGAGAGATATGTGAGAAGAATAAGGGATACATAAAAAATATTCAAAGATCTCCCTTTTAAAAAAAAGAAATGAAAACTCAATAAAACATCTGAAATACAACAGTGACATTATACACCTGTTTCGACCTGAACATGAAGAAATTGAGATCTGTTTTAAATTATTAATGAACTAAATTAATAAGCAGGATGAAAGTACATTTCAGTTCCCAGGAAAGAAGGGCTTTACGCTTATATAGAGAATTGTTCTCTCCAGCCTACTAAATGATGCAGAGGTTTATGGAAAAATCCATAAGACAGGTTGCAAAATAAATAATTGGAGATTTGGGAATTAATTTTCTAGGAATATTTTTATTTCCTTTTCTGTCCTTATTAAATTAACATAGACAATGTTTTTTTTATTGCCAAGTGTTTGCCACAAATGTAAGTAAGCCTTATTGTGAAGAATTTAAAGCCCTGAGTTTCCTTAGAAATTAACAACTCCAAGAATCAGTACTTTCTGTTCAAAGAGTATAGACTTTCTTTTGCAAGAACTAGCATTTGATTCTAATTGCACCTGATGTGTTAAGTGTGACTTGGCTGTTTGTCTATATCTGATATAACTACCGATAATGACCTTTCAATTCATCACACAATGTAAAACTTAAAACTAAATCTGGTATGTTTCCTTAAATTGACACTGGCTTGTCTGTACTCAAGGAAGTTTTACTTGTGAGTAAATTAGATTACCGCTTTAAGTAATTCCCTGCTCTAAGTATAGAATGACATCGGTTAAAAGAAGCACTGTAAATCTTATTTCCAATTAACTTAAGCCCTATAAACATTCACTGAAACCCTACTAAATCTGCTTAAATTCAAAGACTGCCCAAGATTTGCCAGTTGGTAGTTCCTGTCTAGAGATTTAGCAACAGATATCTGTGGGATGGGAAAAAGCTGATTAGAGATGAGCAATGAAAAGAGACTAAATCCTCATTAGCCAGATCAGAAAACAGAGTCTAACAAATGACCCCATGAGATATTTAATATTACCCAGTTAGGCAAAGAGCAGTAGGCAATAGAAGTTTCTTCTTATGAAGGAGAGTGCAGAACTGTGGATGTATATCCTGCTTGATCTGAGTTTCCTGTGGTTTCAGTGACCTTCTACAGTAGACAAAACACCCTTATACTTTACCAAACTGATAAATAATTATTTAGTTCATGGAGTTAATATCAAAGAAAGACAGTCTGGGTTTTCATAAAACGGATGTGGTTCATGAGTTTCATAAACAGTAATAAAAAAAGAAATTACCACCTAGAAATGGGAAGGAGAATCTAAGTAACTATCACACTTGAACAAAAAATATTTTAAAAGGTGAATAATTATATTTCCTTTCATATTCACCATGGTGTCTGTGAAAGAAATTACTGAGGCATGTGCCAAACTCTCTTTTTCTCGGAATAATACATTAAATAATGTATTGAAGTCAATATGAGTCCTCTAGCTATGATGAACCTTATATCAGAACTGTTCTGTTTTTGCTATAGCAAATTTCTCTACCCACTCTCTCAGGCAGAACAGCTTCCCCAGATGACTTAAACCATCAACCATCCTTTGAGATGAATCTCCTCCTTGACATGTGCTATATTAGGAAACTGAGTAATAAGACTAGTATTCAAAGTTATTCCATTCAAGTCAGTGTGTCTTTCTAAGTATTTAGACCCCTCTGCTCGGGATTCTTTTTATAAAACATCAGTGCCATGTTTATTTTGCTGTTTCAAAAATCTATGGATATATTTCATATTACTGTGCATCTTTGAAGCAAAACTAGTTTTAAGATGAGTAAAAAAAATCCATATTTTTTTCTTGTTCTGAGGATTACATACTTAAAGAAGAGGTTCACTATTGTAACGCAGTGGATTTCATACTCCTAAGATAAATAACAAAATGAAATATCATCTCCTTTTCTGAGTCTTCTGTCTAGACACATTTTGTAGAGTGGGCAATTGGGAATTATGAGATTCGAGTTCCACTGAAGTGTTCCACTGACATCATAAGACACACAAGTGAAGCTCAAGTGGTTTATGTTGTCATTAGAATCCCAAGATAGAATTGTAAAACGACATAATTCATGGTGTGCCTGTTTGTTTTATATAATAATACATAGTCTGAGTTCCTGATTCAATCCTTTCTAATTCTCATTGAGGTCATCCTTCCTTTTCCCCAAAAAGCTTCCTAACAGCACAATTGAAACAGCAATTTGTTATAAAATAAAAGGTATTTTTGTAATTGAAAGAAAAGAATGAGCATTTCTTGAGAGGGGAATATAAAAGTGAATATGTCAGTAGAGATAAAAAAAAGATGAATTCAGGGTTGAAACACTGTTCATCAAAACTGGAGCAACACATGGGTTACTAAAGCAGGAGAATGTAAAAACTGGAAGGAACAAGCCTCTAGATGAAAGTATGGATTAAGTGGAACTGCTGGTCTGAAGTGTATCTAGTTAAAGAGATTTCGATCTTTTGAAAAAAAACCAAGATATTTTCTGATTCAACAAACAATGGATCTAGAAAGAAACCATCCAAATTTGGGTTTTGTCAAAATAAGTTCTTTTAAAACTTGAAATATTTTAAATAGTGAGACGTGTTTATGACCATGCAAGCTGGCATGGGAAAGAACCATACTTCCAACACATCCTTCAACCTACTTAACCCAAATTTCTCTGTTATAGAAGCTTTAGTGAGGGATTAATTCTAAGGGAAAATGCTTGTTGGAGCTTATGTGAGACTGAAAGTCTGATGTTTTTCTTTTTTCCTCTCCATGCCAATTGGCACAATTTCATGACATTTGGTAGCACAACAATTTCACTATTGTTCTTATGCATTTTTGAGCAAGGAAGGGAAAGTATCTGAAAATATGAAGCAATCAAGAGAGAAACTAGTATGTGCTCATGCAGATGTTAAAATAGGCTACCTAAACAGCTTAAGAACATCCAGTGATAGTTTAATTACTGTGTGTGGCCTCCTTACAATAGTCTTAAAAAGTTGAATCAACACGTGTCACAAATCTCCTATGATCTCACCCTAACAAAAGATATTTCTCAATAAAAAAAACAATAGACTATCAAATAGCCATCATAGAGGCTACTTTAGTAGATCAAACTATTTTTTGAAGGTAACAGGATTTTACACTTTCAAACATGTTGGTCATGATAAGACCCTTTAGAAATCCTTCATTTAAAGGAAAGATCAACAAAGAGTCAGCAGAATAATTTAAAATTCTGAAATTATACTCTTGTTTGTTTAAATCTGATTTCCTTTTGAAACAGAACTTTGGCTGATACTATAGAGTCTTCTCTAGTTAAAGTGCAGTGCTTAGATTGTTGTGAAATTCATAGCTCCCACTCTCAGAAGTGGTATGACACAAGGAAAAGATCAGCAAAATAAAAAGGGAAGAGTCTTTTTTATGAAATGGCACCAGAAGGTTTTTTCAAGGAAATATTTAAAATAGATGTGTTTGCTGCTGATACACTTGCATGTCTGATAACAGTAAGCAGATTAGGTATATACAGAAGATCTTTTATGCCTGGTTACTTTGAGTGAAGGGTATTATGTTTGTAAATCAAAGCCTAAATGCTGGCAAGAGAGCACACTGCATAATCCTATTGAAAGGTTTATATCTTTAAGCGGCATTCTAACATAAATGTAACTTGACCATTCCTTTAGTTCAGCTTCAGAAGCAGACACATAAGGACATGTTTCCCAATAACAAATCAGTCACAGCTCCTAAACCCCAGGTTTTTTTTTAAATTTTTACCTTTATTTTTACAAACCATAATATGTGTTTATAAGAAACATTCCCCTCTGTAAATTTAGTTTTTAGCTAGAATAAGCCTTTTATCTTAAATGTATAGACTTATGGTAAAATAAATAAAATGTGATTTTTCTTTTTTCCTTTTTCTTTTTTTCTTTTTCTTTTTTCTTTATTTTTTTTTTTAAACACAGAGGAATGTGTATAACTTTCTATCTAGAAGCACTGTAGACAGGAAGAGTAGACATAGTTTTAGGGGTTGCATGCATTAAGTCAAAGTCCTCAAGAACTTTGAGGAGAGAGAAAATATTAGTCTTGGAAATATTTCTTGGATTTTGTGTTACAGTTGGGATTTTTTTACATGTATGTTTGATTGGTTTTTCTGTATTTTTGTTTTGGGTTTTGTTTGTTTGTTTTGGTTTGGCTTTGTTTGTTTTTCTCCTAAAATTGCAAAGATCTACTCATATTGGAACTCTGGAAAAATGACCTACACTAGATTGCTGACATGACTCCAACAAAAGTCACCAAAATGTCTGGCAGTAATATGCGTTCCTTAGTCCCAAAAGAGGAAAAATATATTTTTGAATTTTGGCTAATATTACTGGACTATGAGCTTAAGGAAATGCTTACTTTATATCTTTAAATTCTTGCTCATTTTTTGAGAAACTTTTTTGGTTGTAACATATAAAACATTAAATAAGTCTTGGGTTTGAGCAGGTTAGTGGAGTGAACTATAAACAGAAAGAATAGACGTAGAGAGCAGAAGAGAAGAGCTGCAACTGTTGTGGAGGAGAACAAAAGGCAGAGCTCCTGGAAATCTGAGACATGGGAAACTGGTGCCTCAAAAGAACGATCTGATTGTACAGACCAAGACTGGGTGACATACTCTGGTGAGAAATTAGTTCTAGCTAGGAAAATATCTGGAGCAAGGAAAAAATGCAGCTGCAACCTAGAAGCAGCCTGATGTGGACAACAAATCTGAGTAGAAGAAATTCAGCCAGGGAGATCCAAGACTGTCTGTCCAAAATATATCCAAGCTTTTAGCAGGAGACAGAAACTGGAAAATTGAGGATTAAAAGTAAAATATATAATTATTAAGGTCAAACCTAAGAAAATTGATGATACTTCAATAGAGAAAGGTTGGACTGAATAGAACACAAAACAACAGAAAGATTTGGACTCAGTAGAGCATATCCCTTTTCAACAACTAAATTGGAATCCAGTCTCATGATTTACTCTGTGAAATACGGTGGCAAGTGTCTCAGGACAACAAACACATATGTATTTTGGTAAGCCTGTTGAAACTTAAATGTCTGGAATGTCCTATGTTCATTTATACACCGTATACATTTATACAATGTTAAATGTTTTCACATGATCAAAGATATAGTCAGTAATTTAACTGTGGGATAAGAATACATTTGGACATAAAAATTCAGGCTCATTAATTTCAAATTTAGCTCCGAGTTTTGTAAAAGTATTTTCCCAGTAGCTATTTACAACATCTTCCAAAGATATTTTTGTCTAAGAAAGTTCTGATTATTAGAAATAGGTGGATACTGTACTCAGTGTGGGGCAGCAATAATTCACCAGGGACCAAAAAAAGATTGAAAAGTGAGAAGATGGCAGGATTATTTTCATTCATTTTTATCCTAGACACCTCTGGGATTTATGCAGTTATAACATAAGCAGCCAGGCTATTTCCTGTACAAGTCATCCTGAATCTTGCATGCAAGTTCTAAAACCCTCTGCTGAGCTTTTCCTTTCAAGTCTAATTCACAGAATTGTCATTTATAAATTTACAGCCCAAACAGCAGATCATTTTGGACTCTGTCTGGAATGGATTGTTATCTTATTGTAAATAGACTGGAATGTAAAGTTGCATTCTGCATCAACCTGTACAAGATAAATGAAATGGTGGTTTTTCTTGATGTGTCACTCAGCTTAGTATGAAATGGAATTTTTTATGAGATTAAATTGGTGATACAAGCCAATTTTTAGTGAATGTTTACAACTCTAACAAACATATTACTGTGTTAGGTGACAGTGATTAGTGTAGTTCTGACAATTTCGAAAGATATCTGTAGGATGAACGCTAACCAAGTTGAAATATTGATTTAACATGTGTAATGACAACCAAAAAAAGAAGAAAGTAGCAGCTCTATTAAATCAGATGCTAAAAATCAGCTGTACATACCTTATCTAAGGACGGTTAAGTTTCACTGAAATAACATGCAATTTCTGTAACTTAATTATGACCACTAACTCTCAGGTTTGCTAAGCAGTTAAAAGCTTCCATAGAAACCTAATGAAAGAAAAAGACAAATATTCAGTGGCTGAGGCAATAAGTGGAGAGGATGGCTGTATCCTTAACAACATTGTCACCAGATAAACTTAACAGAGCTGAGTCCTGAAGCTCATCTTCAATCTGACACTTGGGTTTAAACCTGCTGGAGTGAGTTTCCGCTCCATTACACTTAAGTACATTTCTCTTTGATTCAGTGGTGTCACCTATCTCTAAGGTAGTGAAGAGTTTGGATAAGGGCATGAGAAGCTAAGCTTACAAATTTTCAGCAAGTGCTGCACAAGCACATCCTGTAAAGTCAAGGCTGCTTGCACAGCTTATGATGGTACATGTACATGGCTTAGCTGTAATTCCAATGTGAAACCCTGCAGCAGTTCTGACTCATGCCATGCTAAATAAGTTTGAGGTTACACATTTTTTTTCCTGTGTTTTAACACCCATAGTTATTCCATGATGACTGGATTCAATTTTACAACAAATGAAAATAAAGAGACAAAGGGGAATCCTCATCTCTGCACACACAGCTATTAAATGGTGCTGTGAAAGCATTTGTATGAAAACACAAAAAAATAAACCCAGTATTTCTTCTAACGTAGTACACTTCTGGACATGTAGATTTCTAGGCAACTTTATTGGAGACCAGATATGTCTTGGAAAACAAATATAGTAGGAAATAAAGATCACCAGGTAGCTTTAAAAAATATCCAAATAGTAAGTAAAAACAAATTATAATTATACTAAAAAAAGATAAAACTGAATGTAAAACCTACTATTAATGAATACTTTCTGCCTGAAAGAAGCCTCAAGCTGTTTATACTTCTTTTCTTCAAACACACAGCTAGTGTTTAAATTTGAGTTCAAGAAATATAACTTGAGGACATTAAGACTAGTAGTAACACAAAATGAAAGAAATAACTATACAATAAAATAATTCCTCGTATGTTTTCTATATTATGACTGTTTGTGCATTAATGTAACAAATACTTGTGGCGCTTTAATTTTTCTCCTGTCTACATTAATTTTTCTCCATCCCATATTTGTATGTGCTCCCTACTTTTTAGATGTTTAGATGTTCCCTAGTTATTAATTCCTCCACAGAGCTGATACACACAGTATGGGGGGCTGAAGAAGGCCAGTAGAGTACATCGGCTTTCAAACTGGATTTAGACACGTTATTACTTCAGATGCTTTTAATCATGGTGAAGGTGAGACGATTAGTCCATGGTTTTGCCATTTTGTTTGCCTAGGGCCAGTGATATATCTGCTCCCATCAATTAGCAAAATATTTGCATGATAGTTTAAATAATGCTGAAAAAAATTGGTATGGATATCAATTATTATTTTTTGTCAGTGTAAAGCAGTCATAATATCCAGATGTAAACGAGGACCAAAGTATATGTTCTGGCTACTGTATAGTGGAGAGTAACAGAGAAATTCATTGGGCTGAAATATGATTTTATTAATTATCCATTCTGTAAATTTCTGAATGAGAACAAGATTAATGACCAAATATTAAATAAATAGACTCTTAGAGAATTTGACTGTATGGCCCTTGATGAAAGAGTTTGCAAGACAAATTAGCTATTTTCATGTATTAATACCTGAATCTCATTGTTTCCCTGTGGCACAAGAAAGTGTAAAATTTGCCTTTCCCTAAGGCAAGTTTTAGATTAGCTAAAAGTGAGATAGATCCTCAGGCACCAGTGCTTGAAAATTCTGCCCTTACTGAATCTAGTTTTGTTGAGCAGACTTTTGTCCAGATTCATTCCTCAGCATACACAACATTTATATTGCTAAGTCTGCAGAGAACCATGCCTTGTTAAATGACATCTACTACTGCTTGGATTTAACAGATTTCTATATATGTGGCTCATGTTTACTCAGGTATAGAAGTAGGAAACTTCTGAAACTTTAAATTTAATACTTAGAAAAACCTCAAATGCAGAAAAAGCTTAAAAATATTTAAAAACTTAAACAAAATGTTTAAAAAGTCACAAACACTTTGCTTTAATGACAACCAAGAGCAACAGTGGCTCAGAATTTAGCCTTTAATTATATCTATATCAATTAAGCTCCTATGTCTAGAAGAATCCAATCCATATTGCAGTGTTACAAGAAAATTTATTTTGATTTGGGAACATTCATAATACTTAAAACTGATTTCATGCACACACCCTGGTATTTTACCAATCTTTGTATTGGCACTGAATACTACTAGGCAGTAAAGAGCGGAGTGGAATTTTTCATTTTGACTGCAATGTTTGGAAAAGCAGTGAGTGCTCATAACTCCATATGAAGTAAAAAGAACATGTAGATGTTTAACACTGTAAAATTCAGCACAGAAGAGCGCTTATAAGCTGATGGCTGTGAGAATGGAAAGGGACAGCGCTGTTGTTCTGACCTTACAACAACAAGTAGTTTTAGAGCCAGAAATGAGCAAGCAATATGTTTTCACTGTTCAATATCACAGATATTTCAAAATATTTCCATCTTTCATCAGGATAAATGTTAAAAGTGTGTGGTAATAGGAACTTTTAAAGGACATAAACAAGCAGATCTGGTTCAAGTCTGCTTGTACGTACAGTGGAGGTGTGGGAATCAGTGCTCTGCCACCTGTCTCAGCATGGATCATGGCAGAAAACAGAACACAGTCTCTACTCAGCAACAGCTAGAGGATGAGGAGAAAAACTCCCAAACCAGGCGAGACTCAATTATATCAACTCTCTATTTTCCAGATTTTCATCTCAAATTTCAGAAAATTTTTCCTGAATTAAAATTTACTTCAGAAATATAATCCTTCCAAAGTGTCATTAAAAACAGAAAACAAAGAATAAAAACAAACAAAAACAAACAAACAAAAAAAACAAACAAAAAAAAAGGAAAAAAAAAGAGAAAAAATCAAAACCCAAACCACAATATGAAAAAAATAAAAGCCGGGGCTGAGGGAGATTGCAGAATGAGAATGTGATTTTTGGAAAAATTCATGAAACTTTCCTTGCTTTTACACCAAAAAAAGTAAAGAAAGCTGAAAATTTGTCATTTTCTTTTAAATTAAACTAGTTATTTATTAGTTATAGGAAAAATTTGCACTTTTGCAGGTAACATTTTGGTTTCTTTAAAGCATCACATTTTTTAAGGATGAAACTTCCAGCTTCAGTCACATTTATGACTTCATCTCTTTCTGTTGATTACTGGTTTGCTCATATTGTTTAGCTTTACTCTTCTTTATAATAATGACCATTAATAATTGGACCAGAGTAACCTGTACTAAATATCAATTATTACCTACAAAATCAGCAAGGTTATTCCACATTGTTTAGGATCATTGAGATAAAGATAAAAAGCACTTTTGTAGCACCTAATCGTCCATGAAACAAAGAGTAATAATAAGTACAAATTGCAATCCCTGGTATGCCTAAGGTATTTATCTTTGCTAACAACATGTAGAATACATTGCTCTAAGAAGGTGTTCAGACAGTGAAACCACACATCTGAGTAATATTACCCTTCTCAAAAATAGCATCAGAACTGTCAGGTCATTTTTGAATCCTGTTGGCCTTAATACATCAGACACATTATGGACATATAAGACTTTACTCTTTAATCATTATTTAAGAGAAGAAAACATAACATTTCAGACACTGGTATTTTTTTCTCATTTTTCTTTTCCTGTATGCAATCAACTCCTGAAAATTTCAGATGATTATGAAAAGGACAGAGATTCTGCTTTTCTGAAAACAAATTTAATTTACTACCGTTTCTGTACTGAACAAGAAACTGAACCAGCAAGATAGAGCTGGATTCAATTAAACTGGCTCCTTTTGTCTATTGTTTCACTGGATTTTTGTTATTTAAAGAAACACTAAACACTTTGGAGAAGCCCAAAAATTTTTACAAGTCTTACTATTTTTAAAAGGTTGCAGTGATAACCTTACTAGATGTGAGCATGTCATCACTCACACTACAAGATGGTCCTAATATATCTAGATAATTCTTTTAGCTGTTTCTGTTTCTTGATCTTTCCATGAGCATACCTGAGAACTCCATGACTCCACTCCAGAATAAACCTCAATCACAGAACACTTTCACAAGAAAGTATTTTCTTAGCAACACTTTTGATGACTGTGTCAAGAGGTATTTTCCCCATCCTCCCATCTAGTTGACATTGATCCAAATAGCCAAGATTTGCAGGTATTGAACTTAAACTGTGAAACATTTGATCTGCCGACCCACAAAGAATTCCCCTGGAAACATACAGGTATTGCAGCAGTTGTCCAGCCTGTTATTGAGTATAACAGCCACTCATGGTCACTTCATGATCACAAACCCAGAAAAGAATCCTGAGACATGTCCATATTGTCTTATAGCACTAGTATAAATTAAATAGTCCCCTCCTTTAGTCCGTTCAATTGCTTCATACTTCTGGCTCTGTTATAATGTGAATAAAGCTCATTAGGAATGGCTGGTATTTCAAATAGATTTTTAAAGATATCTGCACTGAATTAAATAGGGTGACTCATGGAAATGTTTGAAAGAGAATTTATTACCAAAATCTTATGTTTGTTAATTCATACAGAGGAACAGCATCAAAATTGTAATTTAACAGGCAGTATCTTCTGCACAGTTGGGTCCCTTGTGTCAGACTACAACCAAGACTTTGTGAGCAGCAGAGCACAGAAATAGGTTGGAATCAGTAATTGTGACTTACAATCACAAAACCAATACATATGCGCTCTTCTTACTCCAGTAATTATCAGTGCAGGCGTGTAACACTTTGTTGGTTCAGGCAGGTGGTACAAAAACAAACAAAATCTTTACCTTAGGCTTGTGCTTTTAATTTCTCATTATTGCTTCTCTCAATTCACATGGACTCTTTTTTTGCAATTAAGACCTTTACTTCATTTTGCCTTAGTAGTGACTAAATGAGGATAGTGACTCCTCTGTCTCTCATGTGTCCTTGCTTAAAAAGCCTCAGACAGCACTTAACCTAGATATGCCTCTCTTACCCATGAGAAATGACAGCCCTCCCCTCCTTCTGAGACAGGGAAGCAGATTGAGCCTCGGGTCTGGCTGAGAATGAGGGCTGTTCAATCATCATGAAAAAGTTTCCTTGCTTTCTGCAGTATCCCAAAACCCCATTGCATAGAAAAGGCAGTCAGGAGCTACAAGAATATATACAGTATTTTGATATTTTACTGAATGAACTTGTGCACACCATTTTCAATTTGTTATGTCAATCTCATGAGAGTGAATATTTACATATTGCTATGTCTTATAGATGGTTACATCTTTTAGATCAAAATAATATGTAATTCTATCTTCTAATATTTAATGGAAATCTATTTTGAGCTAAAAACCCCATGGAACCCTTTCTTCTCTTAAATACTGAAGTACAGCTTTCCCTTCTTCCCAAAATATGTGAGAAATCTGCCAAAAAAACAATAATAAAGAGATTAAAAAAATCACCATTAAACATCAGAAGCAATGCACATTACTATTCATTTTTCAAACCTGAAACAGAAAAGTATCTTCCTCCACAGTAAGACTTATGTAATGTTTCAACATCACTTTAAAATACTTTATGAACTGGAAGGATTTATCTTTTACAACCAAACATTTAGAAAGCTTCTCTCTGAAATGTAAATATTCTGTTACATTAAGCTAGTTTATCAAATATGTTTAAAAATATCTGAATGATAGGAGTGTACTTATCCATCTGCCAGTGAAATGTATAGTGCATAGGTTTAGCTCGTAATAATTAGCATCCCATATGGAAAGTCGATCGGTTCACATAAAAACTCAATTTTTAATCACTGTCCAGTGGTTAATATGGGAATCATTTCAGTCATTTTTGAGAGAAACTTTTCCTCCCCTCCCTTTTCCTCTGTGTAAGCAGATTGCAAGATACAGTTTACTTAATATTAACAAATACAAATCTAAAAGTTCACCTAAAGATCAGATAGGTTTACTGAGAGGATGGAGAATGAAAGGCATTTTCCATGCTTTTTAAAGGCTTATTTCCCACCTGTTTCTCAATTAAAAATTCCTTTTAATGTGTACAGTGTCATGAAGAGGAAATTGCAGGGAAAACACCACTGCTGTATTGAAAGAAGTATCCAAACCTAAAAACCAAACAATTTCTTTTGGTTTTGTGTGGGGCTTGTTCAGCTTCTCTAGCCAGTTTGACGAATATATTGACAAAAATGCTTTTTTCTGAAAAATTCACATGTTAGATGAGCCACGACATCTATCATTCTGGTTCTTTCGTACCTCAAAGAAGTCATCCTGCAGGGCAAATCCCACATTGATATTCATAGTATTTTAAGGGGCAAAAACAAGCAGAAAAAAAAATAAAGAAACATTTCAGAACTTGTTTACATATGAAAGAAAAACTAGAAGCAGGAAGGCAGAACAATTTGTTTATCTTTACCGGTCACCTTTTTTTTTAATTTGATGTACTGTATACCATCAAAACCAGAGAGTTTCCAAGGTTAATAGTCCATCAGTCAGGTTACATTCAAGAATATTTTAAAATATAGTTTGTGTTAATAAATGAAGTCTGGAATGATTACTTTCTCACTGTATCCAGTATTTGTTTTATGCTGAAGCAATATTGGAACATTTCATAAATAGCATGTGGCAGTTGGATAACAATCTAGAGACTAGCAGAAGAGAAAATTCAAAGCTAATGTCAAAATACAGTAGTGAAAGAAGAACTAAAGAAATGTGCAGACATCTTCTTTTGAAGTTTACTGAAAATATTAGGACTTTTTCTACATAAAGGAGAGTTTCCTGTGTTCCTTTATTTTCAAATTAATCAATTTTTGGTCAATGGAGGAGAGCTAAACATCCATAAACACACGTAGCATTACAATTGATTTATTTAGATGAATTTCACAACTACAGAATTCATAAAAAGGCAGTATACTCTGTAAACTAGACTTTACTGCATTGTTATTATGGTACCACTGGAAACTAAACAGTCAAAATTTTTTGAGTATATTTTGCTTTAAAAGTTTAGTGTAAAAGATATGTGTTCTTTCCTCTGGTATGTCTGGTATTTTCAGCAGTGTCTCAATATAAGGGGCTTCTTAAACTCTTATTTTTAAAGACCGTACCTCCATAGTGCACTATTCACCAACAGTTTTGCTGAATATTGCTTCTTGCACTTGAGCAATTTTACAATAAGCAGCAGTAGAGAAGAAAAAAAATCCATTATGTGATTACTGCTAATCATTAATTTATGTTCCCAAAAGTTTTAAATGCATGGGTGCAGGCTGAAAGTCTGTGAAAATATGCTGGATGAAAGCAGTAGACACAGAAAGGACATACATTATTTTCCACACTATGTGGTAGTTACCATGGTATACCTATCACACAGTACATTTATTCCTCTCAGATATTACTAGAACAGTCTCTTCCTACTTTGGCATCCAATTCCTAATCCTCCCATCACACTTCTTTTACTGAGAATTGTTAAAGGATCATAAAATTTAATTATCAGGCTAACAAAACCTCAAGGCATAGATCTCCTATCGAGTAACATTCTGTTCAGAGAGGCAAGGTCAAAGGAAAAATGCCTAAAAGCTTTATTTATTTAATCAAACTAGAAGATCTGGTGCTCTCACATTTCAGCTGAGTTGCTAGCAAAAGTTATCATAGAGTCATTTTACAATACTATGCAATATATATATTAGCTAAGGCAGTAAATGTGCCTTTGTTGAAGGGGAAAGAATCTCTACTGCAACAGCATAGTCAACAAGGATCAACTGTCTCAAAATATTTTCAGAGTTACTCTCACCTTGTATAAGGCAACTAATCCAAGAACAAAAGCTTTTTAGAATAACTTTCCAAGGTGGAATAACTTTTGGTATAGAATTCTTAGGGTTTCATCATCATTTCAGAATTTGTCTGGATGGTAAAATGCTGGAGGATGCTTAGATCAGGTTTTCATTAAAATTAATCACATTCAGTCTAAGAAAAAAACAAATCCTGAATCTAATGTATTCCAGGTAGAGTATAATGTACTATTTGGAGCACCTCTCCATTCAAAGAACGAGAGGAGAGGAAGAGGAAAATAAGGGAAAAAAAGGAAACAAATCAACCCCTACAAAAACCCCAAGGTTAGTTCTATGTTAAAGATAAAACATTCAGCCAATCAAGAAAGGGATTTCAGGGGGAAAATAGTATGCCTACAACATCTTACAGCACAGTGGATAATGGGAATGACAACTGTGAGCCCAGATATCTCAAGCCAAGATGAAAGAGGGAGAAGCTAGATAAATATAGTGACTCACTGTTCAAAGTAACAGTGCTTAGTCATCGGCAGGCTACTGTGACATCAAAATCAAATGATTTGGTCGAGCTGGCAGTCCACACTGCCCACTACACTAGCCTGTTCAGTTCCCCTTGGATGTTCTGTGCTGGAGTAGTATGGATATTGCAACTGAGGGAAAAAGACTGGCTCTCTCTTACTAGTAGACCAAGTAAAACGTTTTAGGAGCCACTTATAGTCCAGTAACAAAGAAGCTAAATCAGAGTATGAGAGGTCTGCTGGTACTATATCTTCAAAGTAATGGTATTATAAATGATGCCTCTTGCAATTTATTCCAACACTGACTTTTCTTGTTTATGCTTCATTCAGCTCATCTTCTGCTTGTTGCATCTCTTTCCTTCTCTAATAAGCAGTCAATAGGTAATAAAGTCATAGTTAGAATTCATTGTGATTGCCTGCAGTTTTTAGGAATATATATAGTATTCATGTCACTTTCTGGGGTTTTTTTAGCATCACTCTGTAGAATGCCTTCACAGATTCTCTTCACTCAGGCAATGCAGTTAATAATAAAGTGTTATGTTCTTTTTTTTGTTCATTAATTTGGACAGAAAATTATTCATAATTTCAGCCTTTGTCATATTAAAATTGACAGCTGGAGCTCAGTCCTCAGCAGCTATGCAATGAAGACCTCTGTCTTGCATACCAGCATTCAGCTCTAAATAAACTCACTGCCCTTCTCCCTATGCTTTTTTCCCATAGCCATTCATTCTGTGTAATAGCTGCCCTCCTTCTGTTTCCAATTGGAATTGTTGAAAGGGTTATCCCATGTAAAAATTTCAGTAACAGTCAGAAGTATTTGTTGGCTCCCTTTAGGTACTGAAGGGTGCTATAAGGTTTTCCTAGAGCCTTCTCTTCTTCAGGCTGAACAATTCAACTCTCTCAGTCTGTCTATATGGGAGAGGTGCTCCAGGTCTCTGGTCATCTTTGTGGCCTTCCTCTGGACTTGCTCCAGCAGTTCTGCATCCTTCCTATGTTGGGGGCCCCAGAAATGTACACAGTACTCCTAGTAAGGTCTCGTGAAAGCTGAGGAGAGGGAGAAAATCACCTCTCCTAACCTGGTAGTCACATTTTTTTTTGATGAAGTCCAGGATATAGTTGGCTTTCTGGACTGCAAGAGCATGATGCTGTGGAATGTTGGTGCTAAAAAATAACTCAGGAGCAGTTAATTAGGGGTGAGATAAGGAAAGGGTTTAATTGTGCCAAGGCA
Organism: Lepidothrix coronata; assembly: GCF_001604755.1. Classification (NCBI taxonomy): domain Eukaryota; kingdom Metazoa; phylum Chordata; class Aves; order Passeriformes; family Pipridae; genus Lepidothrix; species Lepidothrix coronata. The sequence goes on along the minus strand of NW_016690180.1, from coordinate 3,127,917 downwards.
ATAGATGTTACAAGACCTGCGCGTGGCTGTGCTTGAGATGCTGCATTTTATAATACTATCTGTCCAATCCCAAGTGTGTCTACCCTGTAGCCTTTGCTCTGGTCTGCCTCGGGTCCACCCCCTTAGAATTGAGTCTGGGGTGCATTTCGGGACCACTTCTTCATCACCATCGCCATCTTCAGAGCACAAAGGGTACATAGTCACCTAGTTCTTGACTCCGTTTTGTTGTTCAGGCTCAGATATGGCTGTTCTCTAAACAGCATAGGCTTTGCCTTGACAAGAGACTAAACATTGCCACTGAATTCAGGGGTAGATTTAATATGGGGAGCATAGAATGGGGTAAGAGGGTTAAGGAATGTGTAAACTACTTGTACTACAGGGAAAGGGAGTGAGGGCTACTGCTTTTAAAATCTACTTCTACTACTTATAAAACTTATAAAGCCTACAAAAATTAGAAAAATAAAAACTAATAGGGGCTTAAGGCATCAGTACATTACTGTCACACTGAGCTTCTTGTCAACCAAGACCCCCAAGTCCTCTTCTCCAGAACCGCATTCAATCTGTTCCCTGTCCAGACTGTACTTGTGCTTGGAAATGCCTTGACTCAAGTCCAGGACCTTGCACTTGGCCTTGTCGAACTTCATGTGGTTCACACAGATCCATCTCTCAAACCTGCCTGATGGCACCCCTTTCCTCCAGTGTGTCGACCACATCACACAGTTTAGTGTCAACAGCAAGCTTGCTGAGGAGTGTGCTCAATCCCACTGTCCGTGTTACCAACAAAGAGGGATTAATCACTTGGTGGATAAGGAAAAAGAGCTGTGGTCAATGACTTGGCATCCAAGTGGAGACCAGTGATGACTAGTGTTCCTCAGGCATCAGTATTAGGACCAGTGTTGTCCTACACCGTTGGTGCAGCCAGGGTGATATTAGCTCTGCACACCAAAGAACTAATGTCTGCAGAGATATGCTTGTGCTCCTTTTATTAATTTTTTTTTTTTTTAACGTCATGCTGTAGCCTCACTACTAAATAGATTACTACATTGATTCATGAAGGAATTTTTCTTCTGACAACTTTGGGAGGAACTCTTACAGGAATTTATTTATGATTTTGCCAATCTCATGACACAGGGAGCATGCTGCACTGTCTAATATCATTTGGGATTTCATGAAACAAGTCTGACTTTTGTTATGCTCTTCAGCTCTCATAGCACATCATCATCCCAATAAAAGATAGACAGTACTGTAGGTCTATTACTGTTATAATATTGTGTAACAGTTTTGGGTTTATGTGAATGGGTTAATGGTAATGGGTTTGTGGGCCCACACATTTATTGAACAGATGAGGAGTGAGGATCCACCTCTGCAGCAAAATCTCTTTTCCCACTCATGATATAGAGTGTACATGATACACGTCACAGCTCCCAAAAGGTAAAAACTTACTTTTCTTTTTCATCTTAATGGATTCATTTCTACCTTATTTTAGCTTGAACTTCTTCATTCTGTCAAGCCTATGGACTCCTAGTTGGACAACAGAAGAAAATTTCAAATAGTTACTTAGAACTTAATTAAGCATAAAGACTAGAGTTTAAACTTGTAATATGAAGTCAAGAAAGAAAATCAAGGATTTTGTATGGGACAGAAAAGGGAATTCCTTCCTAAACCTAAGAACAAGTGATTGTCAAGAGGCCGAGACAAGCTGTATGAACTCCACGATTCAGAAAATCCTATGAGGTAACAAGCACTGCTTATGGTGTGAAGGTAAGGTCTAGAGAAAGCAAGATGGAGAATCAGGTGCCCCAGACCACCATCTTGCAAGCCAGTTGATGTAACCAGGATGAGAAACAAATATTTTCTTCCTATGAACAGCTCTGATTTACTATCTATATGGCAAAACCCAAATCCCCTTCTAATTCCATTAAATTTTTGTCTACCACCACACAGGTGTGATGTTATTTCTATGTGATTTGCACAGAAACTAGATTCTTTAAAAAAAAAATTATTTGATGCAATATCACATGGCTGGTTAGTACATTAATCTATACAAAGGTAATATAATTTAAGGGTGTCTGAATTGTCATTAATTGTACTTCAAAACTATACACAAATATTTACTTTTTTTTTTTAAACTAATTTATCCGGTGTTTTCCTTTTTCTCCCTTCCATCCTAAAGTTTTGAGTTTTCAGTAATATATTTGTGTTTGAAAAGGATAAGTTGTTTCACTCTGTAAGAATAGAATGTGTATTAAAAAAAAAAAAAAAAGATGTACCTCCTTATGAACCTCTGTGAGACTTTTATGAAGTGCAGTACTTGGGAATAATAAATAATGCAACTCTTCAGTTTCTTGCAAGCTGTTTTGATCTTGAAATGTAACTGCTTAGTTAAATTTCACAAATATATTGCAGTAAGTCAAATGGTTTCATCCCAGAAAGTTTACAAAACCCACTGCCTGTGGGTTCTGTAATCATGTTTATCCTTTAGCAAGATGATTTATCTCTTGATGTTTAACCAAAAAGAATTTATCATTTATGATTTTCTCCCCTTGGTACATACTTTGTTTAGATGTTGTTTTCAGACTTCTAATAAGAATTTCATGAATTTCACGTGTGGATATTCATCTATTTGCAAATTATATGCCTGCATCATCTTTCACATCCTATCTTCACACAGAAGAAACTCCACTGGTTTGTTTATTATTTATACTATACTTATACTATAACTGCAGGCAAACTTTGTTGAAATCTGTTGCACTTTGTGAAAGAAAAACCAAAATCAATGACATGTGTGAATCTGTTTCATTTTCCCTCAATAAAGTTCTGAAGTGTTCTTACATTGGTGTGAAATATCCTGCCATTTCCTTTGGGGTTTTTTTTATACATAAAAAGCCCCCAAGAAAAGACAAAAAAACCAACCAAACAAAAAACCCAGGAAAACCCCACAAGCAAATAAACCAACCCAACCCAACAAAAACCCCAAACTAAAAAACCCAAACAAATTAACCACTTGGGAAATTTAAATGTTAAAATGATAAATGTTGGGTAAAATTTATATCCTTGCAACATCAAGATTTTATTATCATTTTTATTCTGTCACATGTTTAAATTGGTATAGACATATCCTCAAAGATTCCCTGGTAACACCGTGTTGGGCTCAAAGGCGAGAGGGACTATAGGATCTCCTTTCATATGGCCTTGAATAGCTGGATGGACAATTCACCATATTTCTTTCAGCTTAGAACTTTGAGAGAAGGTATCAAGCAGCATGTCTTGAAGCATATCTCAAAGTATTACTTGTTGATTTTCTCGTGTATTAGCTCTCTGAAAAAAAGACTATTTCTCTTCCCAATAGAATATATGCAATTATATATGCTGCAGTATATGTGAATAAATGAACTTACATATGTGTTTATATCATAGCCATATGCCTTGAAGGATGCATTGTCATAGGCTCACTCTTATGCTAATGTTCGGTGACTTTAAAGTGATAGATGTTGACGTGAAGAGACAGTCCAATACCTCAGGACTGGAACTCAAGTAAGATCTCCAGACTCTTTATGTGTATTGAAGTGTATAATAATTACAATGTAGGCTTCTTTCTGCTTATGTTCCCTTATTCTTGTTTCATTTGGCCACTTCCAGTATCTTTAAATGTAGTTTTGAATTTCAGAATATCAGACACATGCTGAGAAAAATGCTTTTACTTGCTAACATATGTATCAGTTATAGGTAATATCCTCCTTTAACAGCTATCAAAGCTGTGTAATATGTTTTCAAACAGCACCCCCACTCCTGAAATTCCTTCCCTCCATCTCTCCTACTGAATTTCAAAACAAAGAATGAAAGCCTTTTATAGCCTTTCATTTTCACATTATCTTCTAAATGTATATTTTTTCAGGATAACTGTGTCTTTGTGGGGTTAAATATTTTAACCTCACAGTTCCATAATAATTTCCAAAATGTAGGTACTCCCTTGATTAAATAAAACTGCTAGTGGTCCCACTACCGGAATGACATCACACACACTATAAAACTGCTCAAGAAAGAAATTGTTTAATCTATGTCTTAGGTAGCTGTTTAATGAGTAGATAACTGTAATGAAAAAGTATATTTGAACAAACAAAGATATGTTTATAAGTCCATTGAAACTTTAGGTGCATGGAAGCAGGTTCACTTAACATTCACCAACATTACAGGCCTGGAATTTTTGTTAGACCCCACAATTCCTGTCAAGGCTCATTAAAAGCACAAATTGTAGGATTTTCTGCATAGAATCACTGTTTGATTAATTTATTTATTTTAAGGATCTCTAACAACCCTTTTAATATCCTGGGGACTAAACTGTTCTTTGGAATAACAAGGTTATACTAGCAGATATGAAACAGTAAAATTTCCTGTGCTTCCTGGATCCATTCTGCTTAGATGAAATGGGGAAAAACCACAGCAAGCTCTTCCCAGTATTTTTTTTTGTTTCCAGTAAAATTTAGTAAATGTAAATATGAATTAAATAATATGCACTTGATTAAAAAATTATTAGTTTTAAATGCTATAAAAATAAAATGTTACTGGTTTACAGTCAATGTATATTTCTATTGGAATAGAGATTTTGGTTAATTATGAATGGTAATATTCATCCCTACACAGCAAAAAAGGGCAAAGTACAAGGACCATTGAACATTGCATTTTTCCAACGTTACCTAATTATAAGAACACCTGTGCTGAATAACTTTCAGCTGATCTATTTGCAGAGTGTTAAATAGTCCTTAAAATTCCCCATTTCTTAGCAGTAATGGGCCAGCAATGTTTGCACATTAAGTTATGTAAGAAATACATTGGCAGGAACTGCTCAGAATACTTATTTTCCTACAATGTACGTAACCAGTGGTCTTTAGCAGAGTGCTTACTTGAGATTTACGCCAATAACTACATTCATAGATATTCTGTGTCATTTCTGTTAAGAGTGAAGTGTTTTGCCTGTGCTACAAATAACTCATTCTAGGGAAAAACCCAGTCACTCACCTAATCTCCTTGGAGAGGTTATTTGCATGCCAAAGAGCATGTACACTTCTAAAATGTTAAAATTGAAAGTCTTTGTCTCATTCTCCATCTCTTACTCCTTCTTGCTGCCCTTTTTTTTTTTTTTGCCTAATGTGTGGTACGCCTTGCCCCTCAGTATAGTGGGCATATTTAAATGTCTTCAATACCAAGCTCAGTAGCTTCATTACTTTTGTTTCTAGAGAAATCTGGAAATAATTATTTCTGGATGCTGAGTATTTAAGTGTAATAGAGAAATTGATCTTTTTCTCCCCTCAAGGCTTAGCAGTGAGTGATCATTGCAAATCCAGACATAAATGTTTATAGTAGCTCTGGAAGAGTCTCACTAATGGCTATTAATCATCTTTTGATTGCTCATATCTGTTAAGTTCCTCTGAAGTTAAATAGAAACCTAGCTCTCGCAGTTAATTAGATGAAAGTCAGGGAAAGGAAAGGAAGTCAAGAATTGTTTTTAAATGTGTTTAACTGCTGCAATTCCAAAAAAATCTTTTTGATTTGGATAACTGTGCAGTTTATGCTGCCAAATCAAAAGTTTATCTGAGGACAACCATGGAGGGGTTTGTGTGCTTTTTTTGTGTATGTGTGCGTGTAAGCGGGAGGGTAGTTAAACATGTTACAAAGTTTGTTTGTAAGGTTGTTACAGAAGTTTCTGCAACCTGCATTGCAGAAAAAGTTATGTTCTGACCATAATGATCCCTTCTGAATTCAAGCTATATTAATTTAAACTCTGTTTTCCTCTCACTCTAGCATTTCTTTAGCTGCTGCTGGAAGCATCTGTGCCCCTCTTTGGGCCATGTGGCTATCTCCCAGACTGCACCTACCCATAATCTTTGTGGGGCTTTAATAAGGTGCTGGATGATCCAGCTTTCTCTGGAAACCTCGACACTTTGGAAAATATATGTTTGTAGATTTCGATCAGAGTGTTTCTATGGGAAGGAATGGCCGTAGAAACAGTTTTAGTGGCTTAGTTATAGGAAGCTATACATGTTCCTTTATCTTTTGTGTTGGACCATTTTTTAAAACTCAGCCTCAGAAACAAGGCAGTGACGTATCTGTGTAAGAAGAAAACAACCCTGTAATTTTAAATAAGTATAAAAATATGTTATGTAAAATAAAATATTATAAAGTCATATTATCGGCATGTTTAGAAGATTCTGTAGTTTCATCTGTTTTAAAGAAGAATGTACGTAGATCTAGATTTCAGATTAGTATCTCCTAACCTGTAATTCATTATTGCTCAGTTTCTAACGTAGGCTGGACCATAACCAGATTATTTTATACCTTGAACTTCCCACTGACATCCTTGTTATGAAACTCAGAAAGGTAACATCTTCACTGCACATTTGCAGTGTATTTTAGAGGGCAACAACAAATCTTATCTTGATTTTTAATACAAATTGTACTAAATTTATAAAGGAGGGAGAACTTCTGGGAGTTCACATTGCTTCAGTATAAATGTTCAACATGCATTGTAAATGCTCATAGATGTACTGTGTGTCAGTACAGGGTGGACAGAGACTGTAATTTCAGATATCTTCAATAGATATGAATCTGTACAGACTTCCTTACATCATAATCAAATGTTGTATATACTTTTTATCACTTTAGATTCCCTTTGGTATGCATATCTATACAGATGCATCTGATTTGTGGCTCATAATTCTTAAATGTCTAGCCTAGACATTTGAAAAGAGAACATTGTCTTCAAGAGTGAAAAGGTGTAACATGTTGCTTTCTGCAATGGAGCAAGGGATTTTACTTATTCCATATACAGAACCATACTTACTGAAGGACTTGTTTTCTGAGAATTTAGGCTGCCAAAGACTCACAGATCACAAAAAAATATGTAGACATCCTTATGTGTCAGACTTACATTCAGTTTTGCCTCTGCTTTTGCTCCTCTCTGTCTGATCATTTTAGTCATGTGTAAGGGAGAGGCTGCTGCTAAACAGACTGGACTGGCTCTGAAGCAATCACTTGACAGTGATGAAAAGAAGCAGCAGGGATCTTGGAAGAAGGGAGAGAGGTGGAACCTTTCTACAAAATAATTCTTTGAACTCAGACTGAAAATGGACTATGGCTGTGAGACGCTGTGTCTGGGAACAGGCAAAGAAGAGGAAGAAAAAGATTTTATTTGAAATAGATATGAATGTTCATAGAATCAAAAAATGGTTTGAATTGGAAGGGACTTAAAAATCACCTGGTTTCAACCCCCCCTTCCACTTGACCAGGTTGCTCAAAGACCATCCAACCTGACACTGAACACTTCCAGGGATGAGGCAACCACATCTCTGGACAACCTGTTCCAGTACTTCACCACCCTCACAGTAAAGAATTTCTTAAGCAAAGCATTGAATAAAGGGTTTTCTGTTTCAAAAAGTCTATTAAGAACAAACAGAGAAGGGATTGATGGTAGTGGAGAGATTCACGTGATCCCCTCAGTTTAGAAGATATGTTGAAAAACACTCTTAAGATGAAACAAGTTTGTTAAAAAAAAAGTTGTGCTTGTATTATTATTTTTCTTTGAAATATCAACAGGTAACACCCCATGCCTTGGTGGCACCCTTCTGTCATTTAACACTACTAAATACAGAGAAGTGTACAAATTTTTTAATAGGCTCCTATGTTTCTTATGTTATTATTTTACTGCATGGGAGTAAGAAGAACTAGTATGTATATGTCTAGCAGTTCTTCTCATGTACAGCTTAGATTTCTTACATGCACAGAATAGAATCGAGTGGCCTCCTCTCCTGTTAATTTGATAACACTGATATTCCAGTTTCTTAGTGTATGTGAAGTGTGATCTTATCACACTAGAGGAACTATGTCAGTGATTTTAGAAGCAACTGGGAACAAGTTGATTTGCAGATTACTCTTAGCCCTTCAAGACTGAAACTTTTTCAATTTATTACCTACATTCCTCAAAATGCTCATTTAAATTTTATTTAATATCATCGTGGCACAGTAGTACCTCTTTCTGCAGGGTGATATCCTTAGATGAAATGTAGTTTTCCATACATGATTCACAATACCTGGAAGATCTTTGTTCCTCTTACTGTCTTTTGAGCAAGTGGTAGTTGTGATAGCCTTAATATTTCTTATTGTTTACCAGACCTCTTGATGTAATAATTGCTCTTAGAACTGTTACTTACATAGTACAAATATAGATTTTTGTTTAAGCAAGCTGTATCCTGACAGCCTAAGTTCTTTCTAAAACTTGGTTGAAGCCTCTGGTCACATACTTTTCCTCCCTTACACCTACTTCATGCCAAAATGTCACATAAACAGATGTTCATACACTCAGAACCTTCAAAAATATGTGCATTTTATACTAAAACAACCACATTGCTGGACACAAATCAAGTGACAGTTTGAAAAAAATATATTGGAAAAGGGGTGTTGAATATGCACCATGTATATGTGTGCTATGTGTTTTTAAAGACACCTGCCAGGCTACTGCAGATGTAAGGGGTATAGGAGAACATTTAGTATCAAACAACTCTTTTGGAATTTTTCCTCCTGTAGGTAGTGGAAAATATTCACTTATATAATGATAGTACTTCTTTAAATCATTACAGAGATGAAGACTTCTGTGGTTTTTCTTTTGTTTTGTTTTGGTTTGGTTTTTTTGCTTTTATTTTATGTATTATGAGTGTTTACCTCCTGCAAATTTTCATTTCTTACTTTGAATTTGTACAGTCATATTCCTAGGGCAAATGAGACATTCCCTGATGTATGACTAATAGAGTAGCTATACTCATTCTGGACATTGTCCACTCAACTAAGTACTCCCTTCCCATGGAAGATTTTTTTTTCACTCTCTCAATTATAACATTTTTGTACAGTTCCAACGAAAGAAAGCTAGTGATCGTGCTGAATACCCTTCAGACATGAACTTTGCTCAGGTAAAACCTTAACAGGTATCTGTTTTCATCTTTCACATGCCCATATGCTCAGTTCATGTTGAAGACAATAGTCAATGCACATTCTTTTACTTTAGTTCAGTCTTACTTCTCTTTCAGTTTAGCTAGCACTATCCTGGCAACTTATGCCCTTGTATTATTGCTGCCAGCTTCAATTCAATGGGGTAGTCGATTCACTTTCCTTCAGGCTGATACTGCCTCCAAGGTAACACTGCCATCATTCCCCACAAAGAACTTCTCCTACTTAAGTCATTTTCTTTCCAGATTTTTCACACTTGACTGGTGTTTTTAAACTCTGCAGAGTGATAATATAAATTGCTATTCTTATCTCTTTTCCCAAATACTCTTTCTTCCCTTACCTTCCCTGTGTTGCAGAGCCTGTTTTCTACTTGCTCTGATTTTGAGAAATATTCCAGGTAGCATTTTGTATTTTTTGCCATGTTTTTTCTTGCCTGTCTTGGTCACAGATTCAGCAAAACTGACGTATTCTCATCATCAGTTTCATTTTGAGTTTGACCTTCTCCCATATTGGGGCTTTTTTTTACTGCACTGTTAAGCACAAACTGTGAGCTTTCCATTCCTCAGGATCTGGCACTAACCATGCAGCTTAATCCCTACAATGGTGTTCTATCTCCCTTTCTTGAAGCTACTGAAGAAATGCTAATCTTCAAAATTCGTTTGTACTTGTTTCTGTTTTTTCATCTTATTTTTGCCTCAACTATTTGTTTTAAAATGCATGTCATATTTCTCTTTTTTTTTTTTTTTATGCTGAGATTATACCTGTCAGAATTCTGTGTTGCAGAACACAGTAGTGGTTGATTAAAAATAAAGATGTCTAATATGGAGGAAATCTTGGAAATAGCAGAGTATTTCAGGTGTGGTGGAGTTTTTTTCTTTTTCTTTTTTTTTTTTTTTCTCTGAATGCATATACCTGACAATTTAACTGACCAGCCAAAGTATTGGGGAAAATAATACAGAGAGAGACTTGGCCATTAGGCTTCAGGGCAGAATGTTTTTGTTGAACCGGTCTTATCCTTAGTTACAGCTTCGTGATGCAGTGCTCCCTTTTGGTGTCTTTTTAAGATTCCCTTTTCCTAGTGTTTTGTATGTGAGTAGTTTTACTTTGAGCCAGGAAGAGTCATTACTCTTCAGATGAGTAATATTAGTATAGTCCCAGAAGACTTTGGCAGATATATTTGCCTGTTTGTTTGTTTTCCATTTTTCTCAGAAAAGAACTCTTATTTCTCTTGTTTGGATTCTCTCAGAAGTGTTGATACATAGCCCATTGCTCTTTTAGGGGTTATGCTATAAAATTTCCACTGTCTCTGTACAATATTCTTTAAAGAAAACACTGCAGTTTCTTTGAACATTTTGTGGTGAGACGTGATTGAGCTGTCCTTGTATTCTTTCAAACCACCTATTTTAAACTAGTTCCTTAAAAACACTTGCAATACTCTTGACTCCGGCTCAGGTGATAATGTATCCTTTTTGTCTACTCGTATACAGACTCCACTGAAAAACCTTGATGCAAAGCTTCACCTGTAACCAATTTCTGTGTTGCACAGTCCTTATCTGTTTCTTCCACCCTCATTCCACCATCAAGCTGTCTTCTGTATTCCTTGCACAACCAAGAAAGACACACGCTTGCCTTGTAAGAATTATGTATCTTAGACAAGAGATTAGATGATGTGACATTGCAGAAAAGACAAAAAGTTTGATGAATCCCTGAATTTGAACTTCATCTTTTCCCCTACACAGTAATTTCATACTTGTTCTACAGCAATATATGTTGAGTGAGAAGAATAGTACTCCCTCCTGAAATCGTTAATAAATGTTGAGAAATGTCTTTAAATCTCAAACCCAAAAGAACAGTGGTTTTTGCCAGGAAGTGTTAGTCACTTATGATGTCAAATAAGAAAGGAAATGAGATTCTTTAAACTCTGTATCATTAAAGTATCATTTAAAATACCATTTTTTAGAACTTGCACAATTATGAAAGAGAGAATCGTATATTTAATCACAGAATCACTGAGTCATTAAATTGGAAAAGACCTGAGAGACTATTGAGTCCAACCATTAACCTAACACTAACATCTTCATCACTAAACCATGTGATGCAGCACACCTAAACTTTCTTTGAACACTTCCATGGATAGTGATTCCATCACTTCCCTGGGCAGCCTATTCCAGTGCTTGACCACCCCTTCAGTGAAGAATTTTTCCTAATATCCAATCTAAAGCTTCACTGCTGCAACTTGAGGCCATTTCATCTAATCCTGTCAGTTTCTACTTGGGAGAAAAGTCCAACCCCTACCTCACTACAACCTCCTTTCAGGTAGTTGTCTTTTCAGCTGCTTCTCATAAGACTTGTTCTCTAATCTTTTCACCAGCTTTATTGCCTTTCTTATAATCTTATGTCCCTTCAGATGCTGGGAACTCAGAGTTGTGCAGTACTAAGTGTGCCTCCAACTAGCCTGCAGCACATCATGCAGTCTCTGTCTGTAGAAAGGGTTGTCCCATTTGGGTCATTTGAGCTTTTATGCAATTTTCTTACAAGGAAATAGTTCTATTCATCATTTCTATAGTCAAACAGAGAGGATGTTTGCATGAGAATTTTTTTGCTGCACTTTTATATAAAGGCATGGTGATGCAGAAGGTGTAATTGCCAGAACCAAAGGGGAATTGCCTGAAGAATCCTCCTCTATAATGAGGAGGCTGAGGTTAGCCTGCAGGCAAGAGATTTGTGCAGCACACACTGACCTGAAGTCTAATCTGTACATGTGGCACAGTACAACACTGCACAGCACAACACTGCACAGCACAGGTCCCATCCTACCCAGATTTAACGTTTTGTGTATCACTAACTTTTCTATATATATTAGTCTTCTTCTTAGGATTGTTACAGATCACTATTTTTATAAGCTGTAAAGAGTTCTGTATGTTCTCTGCGTTTCTTGCTAATAAAAAGATTGAAAATCATACTAGTTTGCAAGATAAAATGTCCTTCCAACCATTGAGTGGTTCCCTCCAGGTAAGGGTTGAAGCATAGAAAAGAAACAGTAAGAAGTTTTGGCCTTATCCCTTGCCTGTGGTGTTCTTGTTTGGGAAATAAAAGCTTCAAGTCATTACATTGTCAATCTGTCAGCTTCTCTGTGCATGGGGGAAGGATTTTGAAACTGCCTAAGTAGGATGTGAGCACTTAAGAAGATCAGGTTCTTTTTTAAATCCCACACTAAATTCAGATGATTTTGATGGATGCCAACATTTTCTCCCTGCTTTGACAAAAAAAAAAAAAAAAGTGAAAAAAGGTTTATTTCCACACATTTTTCTATTTGGTGGTACAAAGTATCACCCTTGTGTACAAGCTTTTCTTTTCGCCTAACCCACAAGTTCCTTAACTATATTAACTGAGGTAAATTTACATTCTGAAATATGTCCATCTCAGAACTAGAGATGCCCGACCTACTTTAATGATGTGTTTCAGGATGACAGAAAGCATTTTAATGATACAACACTGTAATATATATTCAGACTGAGAGCTAACAGTAGTGCATAGACTTGCTTCTTAGTTACCATTATTCAATGATTTGGTTTTAGGAAACTAGTTTAAATATTCTGTCACAGCACAGGGTTATGATATGACTATTAATAAAACAGTAACTTTTAGCATGTGAGGTAGCATAAGAGCTCAAGTGCTTTACAGAAAAACTAGAAATGGGAGGGCTGAATGAAGAGAAAAAAAATTCCAATTTTAGCCCCCTCCAAAAATTCTGTTTAATTCTTCCCTAGCATCTATTCAAATGGAATAGTTAAAGTTGAAAAGATAATTTCATTTGGATGGGTTTTTTTTCAAATTACTTTTCTTAGGGAACAACTTGGGAATAAAATTGTGTCACTATATAGTATCAGCAGAGGTTCTCAAACATTCTTTTTTTAGGGAAAGCTATTATAGGTAATAGATGCTGCTTCTGAATTAAGATGTATTTGGCCAAATGCTGCCCTCAACTATGTCAGTGGAACTTACGATACATCAAAGTCCATGAAATGAGTGATTTTCCACTGGTATAACTGAGGACATATTTTGTCCTACTGTTGTTGGAGTACATAGGCAGTTTAAGAAAAACACTAAGTCTTTTGATCTGGTTATAACCTCTAGTAAGAGTCATGGAGTCATCTGTCAGAATGAAGCTCTTCTGTAGGCTATTACTGAAATCTTAGTTCCTGGATAGCTGTCCAGAATATTGTTAATTCATTTTGCTGTGTGCTACATTATTACATTTCATACTGTAGCCCTCAAATCACAGGTTAAAGGTGTTTTGAAACACTGTAGAGATTAACAATTAGGTGAAAAATTGTCCTGTTTTCTTTTTGTTAAATTATTAGACTTTTTCCTTTTTATGTCATATTGATATTTTAAATTTACAGAAAGTTGGGACATTTATAGAAACATATAAAAATTGCTTTTAGTGTTTGCAGCAGGAAAATTCATCAGTGATTATGACTTTTTCCCTATTAAGCTCTCAATAATTGTCTCTTTCAGGAGTTAGAAGAAAGGTTTTGACTGAATCTTAAAACTGTCAAGCAGAGTTCTTGTGCTGGAGCTGTACTATGTAGTCCAACAGGGCCATGGTAATCCAAATCCATTCTGGAAATTCAAAATAATGGCAGGAGAAATCACCTGAATATTCAAACAGTTGCTTAAGTCAACCTTGAAAACCATAGAGAACTTTCCTGTGAACCACTGCTGGAACAGCTCTTTCCTCTTGTGTTGGTGATATGATTCTGTTGCTCTTTGCCAAAAGTTTTATAGACTCGAGAATGTTGACTTTCCCTTTATTTCATATCTTGATATTGTAGATTTCCATCCTGTGTTTTGATGTGTACCAAAATATTTACAAGGCTGATGTTTAAAGTGTCGTTATTGATGCCTGTGTAAACATCACTGGGATCCAGTGGAATTAATTTACCACAGATATTGTTTCAGATTTATGCCTGCCTCATCAATCATATTTGCACATCTAAATCTTGCTTCTTGTTTTAAATCTTTTCTTTGCATCTGAAGCAGACAGATGTGTTTCAAATTCTAAATAAAACTGTAAGGCTCTTTCACTGTCACTACACTTCAGCAAATCCTGACCTTTACATATACTCATCTCAGTTTATATATGTGATGGGCAAACCACAAAGTGTCCTCATTTTGGGTTTCTTTCCTATACTTGGCAAAATACAAGCTGGAAACTTCTGAAATCTAATGGAAACAAAAAACAAATGAAAACTTTCCCATTTGAACTCTTGCATTTGGCCTCTGGTCTTGGTGGGACAGGATGGCAGGAGTTTCCTTCATGACATCAGGTTTTCTGGCATGCAGATTTTCAACAATTTTTTAACAATTTAGAAGATCAGTGAAGTATATTATTAAGTAGAGATAATGGTTTCTTCAACTATATGAGGAACAATTTGGTTTTGTTGTCTTTCAAACGGATCTATGTTGTTCTGAAAAAAAAGATGTCAGTGATTATTATTGCTGTCATTGATCCACTATCTCAACCTATAAGAATGTATTTGGGTTTTGTTTCTGCATTTGTCTGTGTGGAGTTTTTGTTTGTTTGTTTTGGATTTTATTTTGGTTGGTTTTACAGTTAAAGAATTTAATTGATTTTTCAGGCTAAAGAGTCCATTAGATTTAAAGTTGTGACTCTCATCCCAAGTGCTTGCAGCAGAAAACTTTGCCCAAGTTATCTCCCAAGTATGGTATATTTCCAAAAGACCCACATAGAATTCATCCTTAGAAGTTATTTTCATTACTATGGTTCCTGTAAAATAAGACTGTGATATGATAGGACAGACCTAGTGACTTGATACTATGAATGCATGCAAGCATGCTTAGATAGGTAGATATACATTAGAGATGCTTTCACAGCTTGTGCTGTCTGTTTTCAGCACAGATCAGCCTCTAGTTCATGCTTTTAGAGTAAAAAAACCCTAAAACTTCATTGGCACAAAATATTTGGAAGCCATAGGATATTTAAAAAAACTCAAACCTGAATGAATGGGGACTTCACTGTTTCAGAATAAAAACTTAATTTAATTTTGGTCCTCATTTGGATTTTAATTTTTAAGGCCATTGTACAGTAACATGATACTGATCATAACATAAATAACAAAACTACTTAATTTCTATCCTTGGCAATGGCTATGAAATATTGTTCAACTTTATCTGTGATCAATTAAATTTTCAAAGTTTTTAAAACTGAACTATTTCTATGTCTAGATGGCACCCAGATCAAAGGTACTAATTCCAGTAGGGATCAATGCAGTCAGCACTCCAGAAAACCAAATGCAACCCCAAATAAAATAGTAAGATCTAAAGGAATGGCTCTAATGTTGTGTTGCTTAGAAATGAGAATATTCATTATTTGAATGAATATCAATAGATTAACATTGGGAAAAATAAACTCTGAGGTGCAGAACTGTATCAGTTATGTGTTGAAAGTGGGCAGGAAGGAATCTATTTTCAGCGAGAAATCAGTAGGACCTACCAGGTTTTAAAATTAATTTCTTTTTCCCTGGAAGTTCTTTACAGTGTCTACAAACTGTAAATACCCACAAGCCTATGAAGTTCTCCTGTTTGTCTATTTGGCACAAACATGGTAGTTTCTGCTTTGTGTCAGCCTTTATGCCATTATTTCAGTAATTTTTCGGTTTTTATGAGCCTCTTTCACTATCCTAAACCAAAATCTTTGCATTTAAATGCTACAGACCCTTCAGGAAATATTTGATGGAGGAAGATAGTACTTTTCAGTTACTCTGCTGAAGAAGGAAGCCTTTCCTAAGGACTATTTTCTGCATTAAATCAAATTAAATTATTAAACAAACCTACACATGTTGCACAATGTCGATGCAGTAATTAATAGTATTTGAGAAAGATTATTGATAACATAAATAATATTCTCCCACATAAAATCTTACACTTTAATATAGTTTTTGCAATATATATTTCCCTATATCTATGTGAAAATGCAGTAGGAGTCAAAATCTTCATTCTCATGGGTATAATAGCATACCTCTTATGTTTGAAAAGAACCTGACTTTAGCTCAGTTATCTCTGTATGTATCTCAACATGTGTCCTCTTTACTTCTGTCAGTCCCCCCTCCCACTCCCAATTTCAAGTGTAGTTTCTCTGGACAGGTTTTTATCTGCAGCAAGCATGCTCAATCTGTAAGGAAAACACCAAGAGTCACTTCTATTCCTGGCCGAGCTTTCAGTGAGGACAGGATGTGCACTGCAATCTGACACAGGGTGTAAAGGTACTTAGTATACACAGAGAATTAGGCTACTACAATCTGAATATGTGCAAACTCTGTCTCTTTAACAGTTTGCAACTCTGTCAAAAAAGCAGATTGGTTTTTCAGAGGAACAACAGGCTGGAATATTCAATAGCTGCTCTAAGGCAAGAAGTCACAACTCTGCTTTTAAATGGTTAAATAGTGAAACATTGAAAGCACACTTTTTCAAAATGTCAGGTTTGAGATTTAACATTATTAAAATGTAATTTCCACAGCCCAGTTTTGTTAATGGCCATTTTGACCATGTTTTCCACAAAAACAATGGCTTGAAGCAGACATCCACCACAGATGACATCAGCTTAAATAGTTGCATTTTGGGAAAGTTTTTATATAAGCCACTGAAAATTGGAGGGAAAAGATTGTCTCTCTGAAAGAGGGCAGGATGACCAACGTGCTTGTGAAAAAGAAATGACTTAACACAGTACAAGGAATGTTTGATACCTAATTACATCATTAGTGTTTGGAATTCATCTTAATCAAATTTCTTATGTATATCACTGAAAATACTCTTTAACATGAATAGATGAATATACTGTGCTAAAAGACCAAAAAACAAATCATGTCAGAGTATGATTTTTCATCTTTAATCCATAAAAATCCCCTCTTATTAATAAAAATCTTTATTGAACTGGTATACAAAGCAGAGTATAAACTGTTCTGAATCTAGCAGAACCATAATTACTCCACTAGGCAATAAAGGAGTTAACTGTTTGTTGTTCTCATTAACAGTTGCAGAAGGAAATGATCCTTCACTAATTGGCAAATATTAGCTTAACAAAACAAGGCTGGTCTGGGACACTAATCAGCACACATTAGGTAAGCAGTGAAATTAAGAGAAAATGTGTATATGATGACGATATATGGGTTACTCACTGGAAATCATAAGTCAAAATTAAAAGTGATGGAAAGGGATGTATCTAAGTTTCCTTGGGTTCATGCCTATTTCTGGTGACTTCTGATCATTTGCAGAGAAAATGAGAAAAATTTAAAATACTGCGTGTATTGGCTTAGTGAATGCAATTTTCCATTTAGTCATGTGTGGTTTGGTTTTTATATCCTAAATGTGAGGAATTGAAAGGAAAGATAGAAAAATTGTAGGTTTGACTGTCCCCAGATTTCTTTCTAAAATAGAATGTAAAATAAAGTTTAACTAGTGAATTCACCTCAGACATATGAATTAGAATTGTTGCATTGTATATGGTCCAGTGAATCATGGCTGGGCTTCGCAAACGAAGATTTGGGAAGGGCTTTACCCACGTTTGTTACAAGCGCGCTGGTGGCTAAAGAGGCCAATACG
>NW_016690180.1:3063545-3106601 GCF_001604755.1 Lepidothrix coronata | reverse complement strand
CAGTAAAGTCCATATGAAAGTCCTGCCAATTGCTGTATGCTTTTCTCCATACCTGGAACTGTTCCCATCATGAATCTTGCTTCTCTACAGAAGACTTCCTGTCTTTTTTAAGCTGACTTCCAGCCCAAAGAGCTCAGCAGTGTCTGCAAAGCAGGATGTTAAACGCTGCAGAGCTGCTTCTGTGTGGGCAACAAGGGCGGTGTCATCAGCATAGAGCAGCTCCCGGACAAGATGGTTTAAGGTCTTAGTGTGGGCCTTCAGTCGCCTTAGGTTGAAAAGGCTTCCATCACTATGGTATCAAATGTAGATACCGTCCTGATCATCGAGGTCTGCCGTGGTCCTTTGGAGCATCATGCTGAAAAAGACTGTGAATAGGGTTGGTGGGAGAATGCAGCCTTGTTTCACACCATTGGTTAACAGAAAGGGCTCAGAAAGTGCATTGCCATATCTGACTTGGCCGTTCTGATCCTCATGGAGTGAGATGATTATTTTAGGGGGGACAACCTAAGTGTTCCAAAATCTGCCACAGACCTTTTCTGCTCACAGTATCAAAAGCCTTGGTGAGGTCAACAAAGGTTACATAGAGACCTCTGCTCTGTTCCCTACACTTCTCTTGCAGTTGTCTGAGAACAAATACCATGTCTGTGGTACTCCTGTTGGCTCTGAAACCACATTGGCTTTCAGGTAGAATTCCTTCTGCTATAGCAGGTATTAGTCTGTTCAAGAGTATTCTTGCCAAGATTTTGCCAGCAATGGAGAGCAGAGTATACCACGGTAATTTGAACAGTCTGATTTAATTCCTTACTTCTTATATAAGGTGATAATGACTGCATCTCGAAGGTCTGATGGTAGTTCGCGTAGTACAGTACAATAGCGCAGTACAAATTTGTGAAATTTAGCATGGAGTGTCCAGTGAATACAAGGAAAAGATTAAGGTATGGAAAATGGTGGCAAAGTACAGTTAACAGCCTTGACTTTACCCAAAACAATGTATCGTGTTTTCTACCTTTACTTTTAAGGTTTGTTTTCTGCTATACAAATGGTATAGTATTAACTGCCAGAAACAGGTCATCCAGGAGACTGCAAAAGCTTCTGAGATTGTTACAAATATATGTATTAAGACATTAAAGATAAGAATGATATATGGTATATTCTGGTATAAATGAGGAAGTAGATCATACAGAATAATGAAAAAAAAACAGGAGTTGCCTCTCAAGAAAGGAAGTATAGTATGTTGTGTAAGACTAGTAATATTAAACATGCTTTGATGCAAGATGAAGTACAAACAACAGCATGACATAATGCAAAAGAAATACTTTGGTTCTGTTATTTTCTTAGATGGATTTTTCTGAAGATAGCAAAAGAGTAGACTGCATAGTTATTACCGCTCATATTACAAATCATTCCATGGACCTAGATTTAACGGCCAGGAGACTTCACTGCATGGTCATTCTGTCAGTCAAACACAAGCTCTGCTGACACTGCAGGGGAGATGAAACCCTTAGCTGTGTGAGCGTAAATGTTCATGTTTATTCCAGCTGGTTGCAAATGGTAGAAGGCAAAAATTGCCACTGCTAATATGCTTGGGACATAGCATGATATGCTTGCTGAGAGGAAACACAGACAGACAATTTCACCTCAGTTTTCTCTGAGGAATTGTAAATTACCCTCATGAGACACGCAGTAATACACACAAGATCAGCTGTTTATCAGCCTGTTTCAGTTGGGATAATGTAATGGATTCTACAGAAATTTTCACTGCTTGAAATTTAAAATATGGGTCCAGGAGCAACAATATATGAGATTCAGTGTAAAGAAGAAAGGCGTTTTACCAACCAGCAGAGGAGGAAGGAGCAGAACCTCTCCCCTTTAAGATACAAGGTATAGCTAGATGCAAGCATTATATTTCTACCAGCAATCTGACAGGAACTGTTGAAATAGAAAGTAAAGAAGATGGGGATAGTGAGACAGAAGGAGCAGAATCCTTCCTCTGGCTAGGTCTGTACAGAAGTTGAGAAGGCTTCAGTGTCTTTCATGACTTCAGCTTTCTCATTTGAGATTGTTTGGAAATTTCTGCCCCAGTCCTTCTCAGTCTTGTGCAGCCAGAATAAAAATGAAGTCTGATGATTTGCTTTCTCACATCTATCAATTTTCCTCTTTACCAAATGCTTGTAATCATTGGCTTTTATTATGACTGTGAAGAGATTGCCCCTTGGCATCATACTGATTGTTGTCTTTTTCGCCCATAGGTAAGAGAGATTTGGTAAGTAGGAAGTTTCAGGCAGGTAGGCTGAAAGGGGTTTCAGCCCTCTTCTTAATGGTGGCTGGGAGGCATTTTAGGCAGCAGGAGACAACAGAAGTGAGAATATACCGAGCTCCTACAAGCCATGTGAAAGGCATTGATTTTCAACCTCATCAGTGCCTCATAGTATGGGAGAAAAGGAGAGTACAACCAACCATCCGGCACCAAATTAAAAGATGGTTGTGCTGGTAGAACATGTCTGGAATAATTAAATGAAAATTATGTTCTTCTAAAGTCTAGTTCAATGCACTACTGTAGTCTCAGACAAGTCAGCAAATATGTAGATTAATTCAGGCTCACTTCTTGCCTCTTTTTTTTTCTTGCTTACTTTGAGACAGATTATATTTATTGCATAGGCCAGCACTACACTGAACTACAGCAGGTTCATTCCTTAAATGTCATTTGATTTTATGAGCTCGTATTTAACAAAAGAAGATGCAGAGTAAGGGAGTCATAGGTATTTATGTGTAAACAAAATTTTATTGAAAATCACAGAGGTAAAACAGGATAGATAATATCTTTCAAAGTACTGGGCTGAGATGAAGTGAAAAAATAATAAAGGAGGCTGCTGATCAGCTGTTACTCCAGATTTAGGGAAAGAAGAAAACAGGTGATGTTAGCAGCACACACACAACGCCATGTACACTTCATGAGAGTAGCAGCATGAAAGGCTATGAGCCTATACAGGAAAACTGAAGAAATTCCAAAGTTATGTGCTGGCATGCATGGGAAAGGACAGTTATTTTGCAAATATATATTCTGAACATTTCCTTTATTTCTGTTGTCCCATCTAGCATGTAGTTATGTAGTTAGTTATCTGTTGAACTGTTTTTTTGTTGTTTTTCATGAATCCACTATATAAATTGTAAACCAAAAACGTAATAGTTTATTTTGTGCAACAATCAGAAATCTGTCCCTTTTATGATGTTAGGAGAACTGTTCTACTTATGCCATAAGATTTCAGTGTGTTATTAACAAATGGCATTTATCTGAGACTCTGAGTTCCTTTATGGGATAAAGCCTTATCTTCCAGTCCATTTATAACATTAGAACAGAAAATCACTTTTCTTCTGATACGACTATTTGTCCAAGACAAATTTCTGCTTCAGCCGAAGTCATGCCAAAGCACATGCTGCCTGCTGGGCAAAATTCTTATTACTGTCTTGGAGCAGCACTGTCTTCCAGAACAGTTCTGCATTTCAGGCCTTGTTTAATATCATGGCTCCTCTAATACAGATCTACTTTCAGTGAAAAGGCTGCCTTAAGAACAATTTTTATACTGTTACAAAGATTTAATTCTGAGCATTTTCAGGAAAAGCTCCATTGTTTTTTACTTAATAAGTTTAAGAATGACTTCAGGGAAGACAGAAATCCCTTCACAACAGATATTAGTTACCATTATAGATTATTAAACAATGCTGAGAAAGACAGGTATATATAAAGATTTTTTTAAAGCTAATAGAACCCAATAAACCAAATGTCAGTGCTGAGAAAAGTTTTTACAAAGAAAAGCTGTACTGTAAAAGGAAGTACTGTACTGTGCAAAAGAAAAACTACTCTGTACTGAATCGAACTAGAATGTGTCTTTAACATGAACAGTTCATTAAGTCTGAAGCAAACAGCAATTTTTCCCTAGAACATAAAGAAACTCGCAAAGATTTCTCCTACTCATTAGATTAAGCTGCCTTTTTCCTTCGTTGCGCAGTGCGGCTTTGTGCACCTGCACTAAGCAAGGACACCACCACCTATATCATAATAGATGACTTGTCAGGTCTAGTACTCACTATATGGTATCAGCATTCAGTAATGACAGGTCAGGATTCTGCGTTCCGTGAGTGGCGGCACAGGCAACATGGCTTTTTCCAAGTTTGCTTAGTAACCAGTAGCTCATTTCTGGCTTGCTGCTGTTCTAGGGTGTTTGCCCAGAAGTCTTCCCAAGAAAGACTAAATCCTGACAGCAGAGGAATCATCATCCATCTGCACCTCTGTGGAGACAGCAGCAGACTCAACTGCAAAACTGTGCTCAGTGTTATCCTCTGTAGTGCTCTAAAGAACACCTGTAAACCTGACAAAATTGCCATGTCCCTGAAGTACAGTGGGAGCGTCTGTTGAACTCGGGTGGCTGATCATGCTAACCAGTGATGTACACAAGGAGCAAGAAAGGAAAGAGAAAGAAAGACCAGTAATATGTAAGACAGAGGCTTGGTAATTCATTTTGTCACAGTAAAATTGTAATTTTTCTGCCAATATTGATAAACTTGCTGTGCTTAATAAACCTCAGCCACAAAATTGATACTGGTTTGTTTGTTTAGGATTTTTTTTAAAGTGAAGAAGATGACTGGCTTTGGATCTAGCCAGCAAATGATGGTATGGCTGTGGTAATTAAGTTTCCTGAGCTCTCACCAGAATTTCTGTTTTGTATTTTTGCACCCCTAGCCACTTGTGAGCTGAAAATAACGGGGAAATTTTAACAAAGAAGGCTTAGGCAGAACTAACATGTAGAGCTAACTCTTGGGTCATACGGTTTTCATTACTGTTCTGTTTAGAATATACATAACAGAATGGTGGTTTCACTTAAGGAAACCCCCTTTGCCGAAAGGAGAGTGAAGAAGAAAACTGTCATGTCTGAATAAGAGTAGTAAAAAGATCTGAATTTTCTAATTTGAATCTGCTACTATCTGTGTGCTGAGAAAAAAAAAAAAGAATTAAATAAATAGATGTTTAATTTCAATTTTTCCAAAGAATATACTTAAAACTGCAGAATTATTTCGATTAATATTCCATTTTGAATACAGATAACAGCTAGTGCAACATAATTTTGCATTTGTTATGTAGAGCATAAAGTAGCAAAAAAGATGGCTGAATTAATACTGGAAGGACTGAATTTATATCAAAAGTATAATTGTTCTCTGGTCTCCATAAGTAATTAAACCTGGAAAATAGGATTGCAAATAAGCCTTTTGATATGACATCAGCAAATCTACTGTAACCAAAGGATGACAGGCTAAACCATGCCTTTCACTAATCTGATTGAAATATATTTTACAGCCACAATTGTACAGTGAAACTTACTTTTAAATAAATTATGATTTTATGCAGTGGAATAGATTTTTTTTTACAGAAAGGCATATATTATTTTACAGATGTCAATCAATGATGGCTTAACAGTGATTCATAAAGCTGATTTTACATGAATATGTATTTTGCATATTATACAAAAAGGAACAAGACAAAACATGTAAGGTAATACATGAATTATTTACATGAAGTATTTCTCCTCTGTTTCATGTTAAAGATTTTTTAGTTAATATCACATTTTGGGTTTGTAAGCATTGCATTTCTTCTAGTCAGCAAGGACTAAAGTGAGAAGAAATTCTCTAATGTTTTGAATTGAGGCTTACACAATTTATAGGTAGTGTCTTTCTATGCTTCTCTTCGTTTTTTGGTATACAATACAGCTTATCCAAATAACAAAGTATGCTACAACCCAGCTGTGTTTCCTTTGTACACTTAGGAATTTTCTGCCCTGTACCTGCTGGCAAGGACTGAAAGATGTCCATACTTCTGCAAAATGTTTTCTCTTTTGCAGAGGTGGTAGTGATTCTGCACATTTATATTTTAATACTTTATGTGATCTTGGAATGACATATTGCCATATTGCACACCACCCATGGGGAAGAGTAAAGGTTATGGTTTCCATCCTAAATCTTCCATTTTGTGGCTAGTAAGCAATTAACTTTTAATGTTACTTGCATTTTAATACTTTTGGGATGATTTTGTCACTATTAAAGAAAACAGCAAATGCCCTTGTTTCAAAAGTTGAAAACATGCTATGCAATATATATAACTGTATTTCATACCATGCATAAAGATTTTATGCTTTTCTAGACCGTTCAAAGATCAGGTTTTGATTTCCTTTTAATTTTTCCTCTGTTTATGTTTAGCATGCTATGCCATTTAATGAGGAAGCAGAAATTTAGCTATGTTATTAATGGACAAATTAAATGTCAATTAGCAGTGACATTATAACAACACACTTTTAATCCACAACAGAATTTGGTTCAGCATACTGATCCATGTTCACTTCATTCTTATTTGTAATGTTAATATTTATCTTCAAATTCAATAGTAAATAAAGTAAACTTTTAAATAAAAAATTCTATAATTTATGGAAAGGTTTAGGCTCTGTAAAATACGTTCCTTGAAAATGTCAGATTTTACAAGCAAGGGGTCAACAGTTTTGACTTTATTGCCACAAATGCCATGGATTTCCTTGGAAATGAAACTACCATAGTTTTTGAGCAACCCCTGAGGTACATACAAAAAAGATCATTTGTGTCTAAACCATTTGGTGTCTATTTGTATATTTAAATCTTTCTTTAAACTTCCAATTTTGCAATATTTCCATTAAGGCAAAGTACTAACATTAATATCAACATCTGACTTAAAGAAACAGAAAATTCGGTGCTTTATTACATCAAATCAATTTCTAAAAAAATAGAAAAGTATCACATACTATTTGGAAATCATTAGCCTTCAATTTACTGCTCTTTTAAACAGAAAAACTAGACCTCCAAACCCTAGACTCCGAAAGCTAAACCTCCAAATAATAATTACCTATATAAGAAAATTCAAAATTGTTTGCTGATCTTTATTAATTGAATTGAAAACTGATGATTCTAATACTTGTCTGGGTTTTTTTCTGACTTGCTTTAAGTCTAAATTCCCTCCTGAAGCTTGGAAGACATCAGGTTCCTGACTGTTCATTAATTTTTCACTTTAACTATGCGTCATGAATACAACAAAGAAAAATTATAATTAGTTTAGCTTAAATATCTAGATATACTTTATGGATATCATAATGCTCACATTCCTGCACATAAACATTTGCATAAATAATTTACTAAATTGGTATCCAACTGTGGTGGGGGGAAACAGTTTTCCTCCTGAAGTTATAAAATGGTAAAACCCTAGGGGGTGGTGACCCCCTTGGAAGTTTGAACCAATGAGCGCTTCTGCAAAATATAAACATATCACAAGCAGGCCAGAAGAGAAGGTAGTTGTAGTGGTTGTTGAAAAAGTAACCATGCTGTAGAGCCAGGAGGAGAAAGGGCAGGAGCCCCCTGGGGGGCTCTGGCCCCCCCCCAGCCCCCAGCAGAGGGGCTACAGGGACTTGGAACAGCGTAAGACTGGGCTAAGTGCCTGTAGCTAGAAAGCTGAAGGAGTTTCTCCACTGTAAGAAGCAGCAGGAGCAGCTGCACGAAGCAGCGTACGGAGGGCAGAGAGCCAAGAGATAAGAGAGAAGCAGCAGAGGCATTGCAGCCGAGCAAAGACACAGAGTTGTCTGAAGAGAACGAGAGCCAGCAGCAGAGAGAGCAGAGTTAAGCTCTAGAGAGAGAAAGTTTGGGTAAGAACTGAAACTAAAAACCCCCCAAACTCCTTGGAGACCCCTCACCTCCTAGAAGGGAGGGGTGAAGTGCAGCATGCACTGCAGAGAGGAGCTGAGAAGTTCAAAGCGTCCTGGAAAGCTGGACCAGGATGGAGGAAGAATGCGGAGAGGGTGACCTTGGCCCCCCCCGCTGCTTGAGACAGAACACAGAGCTCTGCAAAGGGGACTTGAATCCCCTGAAGATACAGATGGTCACGAAGACCCCCGTGTTTCGTGGTATGACCGTGGTGAAACGACTGTGTCCGGATGAACACAGTCCACGGAAGAAGACCCTCGCTTGAAGACGAGTGGCCGAGAGGGCTTGGATACCCCCTCGTGTGTACTGGCAGAGATCCAGCTACAGCTGCTGCATGGAAGAGAGAGACAGAGATGCCTGCTGCCTTAGAGACACTGCTGCTCTGAAAGTGGAAAGGATCTTTCCTTCTTCCCTCCTGGACTTTTATTTGGAGGGGAGAAGAGATTTGATCCATCGTAAATACTATTCTGTCATGGTAGAGATAGGTGAGATTGTATATAATGTATTGTAGTATTTATCTGTGCAGTCATTGTAATACATTCCCTTTCCCCCATTTTGAGTCTCGTGTGGTGTCTGGAAAACCCATCTCACATTGGGTTGAGATGTGGGAGGGGGCTTGGACTAGGGAATTGGATTTTTGGGGTTCTCAAACCATGACACCAACAAACATGTGTGCCTCTGTCAGTGAAGAAAGTGGAAATGTGGAAAATAGAAGAGACTGTATTTTCTCTAAAATGTTCAGGAAGGGAAATAGCACTTACTGATGTGATATAACACATATGATTGAATGGATAATTCCATGTTAAAGTGCCTCAGAATACACTTCAAAATCTGCCAGTCTCATATTCCAAACTGAGCAATCTGTCAGTGTTTTAAATCACTCTTCTCTTCTCTTATTTATACATACTATGGAATAAGCATTTTTAGACAGAAAGACAAAGTAAGCAAAGCCCACTCTCCTAGGCAAAAAGGTAACTGGTGGGTTTCCTTATAAACACAATTTTCATAACTGCAGTTGTGACACAAACTTGCATATTTTTCTGGGACTGCACCAGGAAAATATGTTGAAACAATTAAGAGATGAAATTAAAACAGAGCTAATGTATTAGAAAAAAACAATTTCCTCAACCTCTATCATGACTTTAGATACACAAGAAGTCAAGTTGTGATTGCACAATACTTCACTGTTAATAATATGGCTAAGGCTCGTGTTTGCAGTTTGAGGTCTGTAAAGATGCCATTGAACTAAACAGACAAAATGCTAAGTACCAAACCCCTTCACTAAGTACTTAAGTAGTTTAATAAAAGAAAATAATAAATCAATCCTAAAAGCATATACAGATTTAATTCTTGGAGACATCCAGTGGAACCTAATTGACTTGGAATAATAGGAATATTTAATTCATCTGATGGATATCTACATCTAGTTTTCAATTAAAAAAGCACCACACTGGGAGCTGACAAATGGAATGAAGTATTGATGTGTTATCAGGAGGAATATTTCTCACAGTATTTTCTATCTGGGTCTTGGATCTAGAAATATGTCCCTAGAAATATGTTATCTTTTTCTCACTAGCTTGGTCAAATTTTCATTTGTTTGGTATCTTGCTAAAAATATATCTATGTTTAATTTGTTAAATATGTTTTTTTCATGCAAAGATATTACAAAACTCAGTGTCTCTTGTTCTGGTACACCCAAGCAAACAGCAGCTTGAGTGATTTGAAATGCAGATGTTTACCACAGCAGAAAATTTGTCTGAGAAACAAACACATCATATTTACATTAGGATATGGTGTGTCATGTTCATTTAATTTATGATCATTCTTAATTATTTGAGATGCTGTTGTTATTTATTACAGTGTGTTATGAATAACAAGAAAGTAATGAATATTAATATTGTGTTTAACACATGCTACAACTTTGGCAAATATCTTTAAAACTGGTAGCTAAAAAATCCTTTCTATTTTGATAGTTGTACTCAAAAGACTGTTCAAGACATGTATGTGATATGAATTAGGGACCACCTGCAGTGGAAGTTAATTGTGGCTGGTTTGGTGACTATATCATGATCTGATCTACATTTTAAGTAAACCCAGTAATATGATAATTTATTACAGCTCCATATTTCCAAGCAGTGAAATGGAATGAATTATATTTCTCGAGTGGTGATAGTTTAAAGATATTTATCATTCACAAAGCATTTGGAGGAAGTGGTATCATTAGAAATTATATATATGAGTGAAATGATCTAAGACCTGGGCTTGTCACTATGTAATTGATATATATCTTTATAACGACCCTTTCATTAAGCAAATGAAAAAATTCCCTTTTTTATCTGAGGAATAGTTTAAATGAATATTGCATCATAATTTGCAATTTTCATATTATGCCAATAAATTATATAATTTGTAATGAGCACTTCTATTTACAGTGTTAAAAAAATACATTCATTGATCTGCATTCTTCTGTTATTGGTGACAATGATCACAGCTACAGGTTATGCAATGAACACAGTGCAGAGAAAGGCCCTCAGAGAACAATGTAAGCCTTGTTATGATAGACAGCTAGAGCTGTTTCTATAATAGCAAAGAAGTGAAG
Organism: Lepidothrix coronata; assembly: GCF_001604755.1. Classification (NCBI taxonomy): domain Eukaryota; kingdom Metazoa; phylum Chordata; class Aves; order Passeriformes; family Pipridae; genus Lepidothrix; species Lepidothrix coronata. The sequence goes on along the minus strand of NW_016690180.1, from coordinate 3,096,235 downwards.
GAAAAGCACACAATGAAAGTGTTAATTCACTTCATTCAAGAAGTATTTGGCTCAAATTCTGTGTTCTTTCAACACCTATGTCCATACTTTTTAAGCAGTCATACAATGAATCCAACCACATTGCCAGCAGAGAAGACAGAAGATGGCTTTTAGGTTATGAAAATGAAGGTCAAGTGCTTCAACAATATGAGTGGCTGGTACATATTTTAAGGGGTTTTTAGGGGGAGTTTTTTGCTTTTAACAAAGTGAAAAAGGGAAGAAGGGCTCAATACAAATCAACCCTTCTTTCATCTGCTATGAATTGTTATACAGAGACAAATGATGATTTTTACTTTTCCTGAGAGTATTTATCTTCACAAGGAACCTGAACCTGTAACTCTTTGATATCTAAAATGTCTCCTTTATATTTTTTTCAGCCAAACATAATACTATTTATTTAACATTTTAAATTATATCTTTTTATTTTCAGAAAACCACCGTGTTTCCTTCTGAATTTTATCTCCATTTCAGTGGTTGTCCTAGAGTTTCAAAAAGGTGACCACCTCTTCTTTAATAACTGTACATTTTGGTACATTTTAAAAAATACTCAACATAACTAAGATGTTCTGTTCATTTCCCTGGGTGCACTATTCTGCCTCTGCTTTGGGATAGTGTAAATACAACACGTAATGAACCAACTGGAGGTACTGTGTTACTTGAAAACAATCCTGTATAAAATATATGCATTTTCTGTCTGCAATCAAATAAGGGGAATGGTATTTCCTATGACTGTATTGAATTTCTTCAAAGGGTGATGTTTGTGTTTAAACCTTACCACAAAATCATAGAATCCACACCTTCTTAGTTACATATAAAACCACTTCAGATATAACAAGTCCTGACTGAATATGTACTTAGCTTTAAAAACAAAAACCTCTAAGACTGTAATTCTTATTAGATACCAGATACTTTTATTTTCTTTGGAGACCAAAATTTTCTTTTGTTCTTGTAATAGGATCATCTTTAAGAGTACTTTTTTTCTTTTAGGGAAAGACCACAAACCTTCAAATTTACAGTGATTTGTCCCAGAAATCTTTGGATTTCTTCTTATTATAGTATTCCTTTAAAATACTTACATATTGTTTCTTATAAGGAAAAGAACTTTCCATTTTTAAGCTTTATTTTATTCTCATTTAATGGAAATTGTTTTCTGTTATAAATAAAGGCCTATTTAAATGAGTTTTATGTCTCTCACAAGCCTGACTGATCAGTGGATGAAGTTAAAAACTCATCCTGCTCTTTTGTTCCTTCTGATTGTTCTTCTGCTGTCTCAGTTCACTAACCTAGTTCACAAAGCAGTTGCATAAATTCATGTAGAGACACTGTGATAGAAACTAAAGACCCACAGAAGGGAGAGAAGGATCTGCCTTAGACAATGGTGAGGTTTATCTTGTGGTATATCAGCTCTGGATGGGATTGACAACAACTCAGACCGGTCAAAAAATAAGGCTGATGAACTCCTGTCTTGCTTGTGCTGTTGCTGGGATGATGTGCCAAAATTAAGAACTATTTCAGGGAAGTGATCTGATTGAAAACCCTCCCTACTAAAAGCTTACTACACAAGCATGCAGATGAGAGAGCAGACAACAGCCTACTAAATAGCAGGTCTTGGTAAAATCCCACAAATAGTAAGGAGACAAACCTGAAACCATCCATTCTGCTTCAAAGAATGGATGGCTTAGAAATAAGTGAGTTGCCACACATATTTTGTACTTGGGCATGAATATGGCAAGGAAACCTGTGGCTCCTTATATCAACATCAGAACTTTCATTGACTTTAAGGAGAACATTGTCACTTCAAATTATTTATTCTTCCACCAATGTGTCTAACTGGGGAGTTTAACCAGGAACACATGCAGAACTTAAAACTTGTGTCTGTGGTCAGCAATATGATAAAAAATATTGTATCATAGGAAAAAAATCTTTCTGGTTCATGTGAATTTCACAGAAGCACTTTAAAATTGACTCCTTTTCTGGGAAAGCCCCCTGCAATTTTCTTCAGATTTCATCATAGGAAATTAAAATGTCCTGAGATTTGTTTTAACGTTATAAACTTCTAGTGTCAAGAGTTTTTCCAAGATCAATATGATATTATGATTGTTATTGCTATAGGTAAAAGCCATGGGCATTTTACTGCTATTTTTTAATGATGCAGTATCATGGAATGCAACCCCACTATTTTTATATACATATACAGATATATATTTAATATTTTATAATATATTTCTATATATATGGAGAAATACTAAATTTAAAGAGATTGAAATTAAATAATGGTCTAATACTCATTGGTATGCCTGTCAGTAGGTAGGGTGTGTAATTTTTTTTACCTATGAATGGGATTTCAAACACAGGAGAAGCCAGCTTTCCTTTACATGTTGTTCTTGCAGTCCACAGAAGCAGCTTCCCTCAGGCACACAGGTGGGCACAGGCAATTTTGACTGAGGGAGTTTCAGCATTAAGGGCTGAGTGCAGCTGTGAAATACAGAATGATATAAGTTATACATGCAATAAATGTGTTTGTGTAATTTCCTCTTTAGCAGGAAAAATCATGGGCAACAGAGAAATTAATATAATGATATTTCTAAAAAACCTTCCTGCTATTTTCCCCTTCTGAAATATCACAATTCTGTTTCTTCAGACAATAATTTGCACCTACCTATATTCTTGTTCTCACTTTAAAATTTATTGTCATAAAACCATTTCTTGCTTAGTGGGTTACTTAAATATCCTAATTGACTAATTGCCAATAGGGCATAATAGAAACAAAACTCCTTCATGACTCTATTAACCTTTAATGAAGATGGTTTATTGATGGAGGAGCTTATTACATATGGGAAAGCAGAACTCCAGTACCTTGTTCATTAGTATTTCTCCACACTTTTGTCTGCAAAGTCAAGAAAAAAAAGTCTAAAGTGAATCTATAGATAAATGTAATCAGTTGTTTGCAGTTATCTTAGAGGTTGACTTTTGAAAATATACTATTTTCTTTATTTATGTCCAAAACCCTGATGAGTTTATCTCCAATCTGATGAATTGGCGGAGACTTGCAGATGAAGGAAACAACCTACATAATGCAAACTGTGCTGCAAAACCTCTTCTAGGACTCAGATAGGACAATATCCTTAAAAAAAAGTTTTATGCTTTGATTCATGTCTTGGGACATTTGAATTTTGGAAGGTTTGCTTCAGGACTTCAGATGTACTCTACCTGTGAGTGAATATTCAGTCCATCTAATCACATTAATTCTACTCCAAAGTAAAACTTCCCCAAAATATAGATATGGATGCTAGGTCCCAACACCAACCTTTTTTGATCTGTAAATGCCCTCAGACTATGCTATTTACAAAGGTAGAATACACTCTGTGCAATAACAATATATTGTAGAATACTGAGATATCACTTCCGTCATGACCTAGATTTGGACCCACAAAAAAAGTACATTGATTCATTGTCCAGCTAGGCTACCTCTGCTGCAATTATAATTCTAATTGTATGGTAGGCTTGCATGTTACTCTGGGTAAATTTGATCTGAATTTAGTCAAATGTGCAAAATGTGAATTTCCAATCCAAGGAAGTATTGAGTTCTAGAAAAAGTTAAAATGATATAACAGAATGAAATTTTATTTTGGGGACCAGTTGCGCAGACTTTCACTCACTCTGTAAGCTTGTCAGTCTAAAAAATAGTTTCTCAGATAGGAAACAGAATGATATATAATAGAAGACATTTCACATGAATTATTTTTTTTGCTCATTGTAACTTTTATCTGGACTTACACATATCTGAGAGGTTTTCTCTACTTGCTTGGTAACTTTTTCATTTTAGTAGCTGGACATGGAGGCACAAAAATGTTGACATATATAGTTATTCAGAAATATTTAAAGAGATACTAGAACTGCTTTCTTGTTCCCATAAACTGGATATATGCACTAAGAGATCTCCATGCATCCACAGAAGAAGAAAATACCTTGAAGAAAAGAAAAGGGATACACTGAAAATAGACTCTGACTCAGACAGATTTATTGGATGGGATTACATTCACAAGAAGTGGAACAAATAGGTTAATTTATTTTTATCCGTAAGTCAGCTAACTGCATGTGAAGTAGGTAATCTAAGTTGAAAGAGACAAAAAATAATGTTAATTAGATTTTTAAAGGCTGTCTCACCCCAGCTGAACTTCTCAACAGTTTGTTAAACTTTTAATGAGCAATACATGTGCTTTGAGATTTACAAACAATTAGAATGATGGGTACACAACTAGTGAGATGAATTGTTCTGTATTAATTATCATATCAATTGGTCACTCATAATTATTTGCATTTCTACTTTTTGTCCTATATTTGTAACCATAAAATTAACTCAGATTTTAAGGGATTCAAATAACTGGGAGCTGACAGGGGAAAGTTAGTCTAAGAAATGAGTTCAAACATTTCTTAATTATTTTTTGTCGGTAATTGTTAACTAAGAGATTTCAAGAGATAGAGTATCAAAAATTTTTTGAAGGACAAATTGATTAGTGCATCTTGATATTTTTCTCTGAAGTCCTTTTTACTTTCCATGTGATGTAAAAGGCAATTTAACACTTTTTGAATAACTAATTTTAAAATTAAGCAGTCAACTTCACCCTTATATCTCTTCTAAAAACATGGTGTTTTCTACTAAGAATCATGGTCTTCTTATAGCTCAGCATTACAATTATTTACTAGTCTCTAATGGTTTTAGTTGTGAAACATAAGCAGAAACATATGACTATCTTTATGATATGCTACATGTAGGGCTTTTACATGTGACTAAGAGGCACACACATGCTCAGAAAGAGTGAGTATCTAAGAGCTTAATTCCTATATGAGTAAAGTGAGAAGAATTGCATTTGTATCTGTCCTTTAGTTTTGTGGTAAATAGACTCAAGGTCCCTGATGTCAGGTTTGGACCTGCTTCTTTTCTTTCCTTTCACTTCTTCTACTTCTCTCTCTCTCTGTCTTGCTACATGTAGACCCCATATGTCCACAGATCACTTAAATTGATTGCCATGGAGTCATTTTAGATTTAAGCGTGTTGCCAAAATAAGATTTTAAATTAAAATCTCTGAATAGGACATCAGGGCAGAGAATGAAGGATTGCTGTTAATCCTGGGCTGAGTAGGGGAAGGGTAGATGGCTTCTTCTGGCTATGCAGGCAGAAGAAATAAATTCCCCACAGAATGGAACTAAAGAAATTATTTAATTCAATTTAGTACAATTTCAATTGTACTATCCTGTTCTTCAAACAGAAGTTATGTATACATTCATAAATCTGCCCTTTTTTTGTTGTTGTTGTTAGATTGCTGCATGGCATTGGGATGAATTGTTTGGGGTTTTTTTCCATACCTTGGCTATTTTTGCCTTCTGGGGAGCTGTTGTTCATTATCCTGTTTTTTACTGAAAATGAAAAACAAACCTCACAATATTGCTGTTTTCTGAGAGAAAAGCAATGTTTTCTGCATCCCAGTGCTGACCAAAGAATGGGTCTGAAGCATCTAGACTTTCCTTTGGACTTTATTGCAGAGTACTCTGCTAGGAAGGTAGTGCAGGGCCAAAGGCCTTGCTCGCTCACTGTGTTATAAAGAGGCTAGCAACTCTGCTAAAACACTCTTGAAAACTGATAGAGTGAGATTCTTGTAGGTTTGTTTGCCGTGCTTGGTCAATATTAAGACAGCAAGAAAACTTTTCCCCGTGATGTAGGTGTTTGTGCCTTGGCAGTTTCTGGGACATCTAAGTGTAAGCTGGTGGTACTACCTGGTTGGTACTACTGCCTTTCAGCCTTACTGGCACTAGCAGGATGTTTCCTTCTTAGTGTTCATTTCTGTCACAGTACTGATCTCTGCAGGCATCCGTGTTGTCCAGTTTGGCTGCAGTTGGCCAGAAGTATTAAATTGCAGGTGTGCACACACACACTTTGAAACAGCAGGGAAGTAGAAAGCTTATTTTGTCAGGCATGACCTAAGAAGAGCAATAACTAGAGATGAAGTCAAAACAGTAAGGAGGTGTACCTTTTTAACCAAATTTAGTGAGATTTGGGAAAAGATGAGCTAATGCTTGCTTGGCATTTCAGGACTGGGCCATACAGGAGCAAGATTATAGTCCATACTCTTCTCACTTTAATTCTACTGATTTCTTTGCTTATCATCATCAGAAGTCGTCCTAAGGGTAATGAATAGATTACTTAATTATCATATTGACATTATCTTACAGAGGAAATGTAGAATTGATACCATTATGCTGTAGCACAGACGTCCTTTGTTTACAGTAAGCAGCAAACTAAACTTTAGTTCTTCTGAACAAGAAAATAAAAAGCCAGTGCTTCTCAGAATTTCTGGGCTAGCCTTAAAAGCATCAGAGGTGTACAATTTGTCTCAGTTTTGTATTGCTTGGTTGAAGAGTGAATTGAACAAAGTTAATTAGTGATGAAGGCAGCATTCTCTGCTTTTGGAGGGTTCTGGGAAGATGCTGTGATTGAGGATGATTGCATTAATGGATTTTTTTCTAATGCTGGAATCTGTGTACCTCTTTCCTGCCTGTAGAATAGTAAAACTGACCTTGGGTTTTTCAAGTATTTATTACTATTGCCACAGAAGGTGTAGAAACCATAATATTTAGGCAATAATATTCTTGCAAAAAATCTACTCTAAAAAATGAAATTCAAGCTGTCAGGATGGAAATTTATTGACATTAGACTACAGTGCAGAAATAAAAGATCATCCTTGTATTAAAATTTATAATGGCTGAAGGTAACTGCAAACTATATATGCATGATTGTTGTATTTTCTGTGAACTCCATTAATTGATTCCATGAAGATATTTGGAATTGTTTTCTTCTAATGAAAAGGAGAAAAAAAATTATTCCACAAATGTCTAGAAAGATCTCAGTTTTCAGAAAAATGTCATTTTACAGTGACTGGATGTTTTCAGTTGAACATTTTAAATTTCTTAATACAATTCTTTCATTAACAACATTAACATTTTCATTTGTATTCACTTGCCACATTTTTCATCTTTTGGCTTTAGTAACAGAGTAGATTGGATTTCTTTCAAATTTAGCTATCAAGAAATTTAATTGAGTAGTAGAAGCTTTGTACTCAAGTAATTCATAAACTAGATACTCCATTTGAAATGGATATGAAGAGCATAATTAGTTGTGCTGATAAGGGATGTCAAGATTCCCTAAAAAATGAAGTGAGAATATCACAGGAGTAAATAGAACATTTTACTCTCTTGCTTGTGGGTTGAGTACCATCATAAGGACTGACTAATTTTTTAATCTACAGTGTTTCCTTCACCCCTTATAAGCAGAAGGTAAAACAAACTATCACAAAATGAATTTAGTTGGTTATCCATTTGACAGCTGATGTGCTGAAAAAGTCATGCACTTTGTGTACCTGAAGTGCATTTTTCTTTCTGTCAAATACTTGCTGTCATGTGATGCTTACTTATCTGTGAATAAAAAATTTGTTACAGCAAATGTATTTCAAAATAAGAATCTTTAAACTGCAGCACACATTTCTCAGGATGTGTCAGAGCTGAAACCATTCCAATCTTAAAAAATAGGTTTAGGGAGATGGATTGTATATGTTTTTCAAAACATAAAAAATAAACAAGGGTATAACATATGCGTACTACACAGAAATCCATTCCCTTTTCCTACCTTTTTTCATTACTATCAGAACCTGAAACTTGATGCAAGTCATTCCATTTTACAATTACTGACAATTTCTCAAAGAAATTAACACTTGGAAGCATCTATTTTCTGCTTCCTCTCTATTTACAATCAGATTGTATTTTTAAAAGCAATATAGAAGTAATTTTTTTTCTTTTCTTTTGTTTTTTTTTTTTTTTTTTTTAGAAGGATTTTGATAAAATTATTTTTCTATCACAATGGAATGACTATTATATAAACATTGCCTACAGGAAGGACCAACAACAGAGAATGTAAAAGAGTCCTTCGAGATGTGCCATCACTGGAATGATAGTATATGGAAATGCTTAAGAAATTTGAACTATGAATAATTTACTGAAAATCAGATGTGGAATACTGTATCTTAAAAATCCATAAATAACAGCAACTTCCTTCAGCACACCTTCTTGCGAGTTGATATGTTTTTTCCATAAATAGATTTCTCTAGAGAAGATAGCTTTCAAATATTAAAGTTCACACAGATATAACAGGAGGCAATATGATCTACCTGGGCTCCTGTTAGACCCTTATCCCCAAATCTTCTTTGTATTACAATGAGACAATCAAACTAGTGGTCTAAACGAAAAAGATTGCATTTGTCAGTAATTTAACAGTGACTAGTATTACAGAGAATATTTAACTGTTTAGAGATAGACCTGAAGGTTATTTTGGGAAATAGGGAGAAAAACTGACTTTCTTTGAAATATTCATCTATAAAGAAGAAGACGAATATGAAAAGCCAAAATGGAAAAAGTGGATGTTGCAATTAAGTCTATTGGTGTGGAAGTGGTATTTCCTGTAGTTCAAAGCCAGAGGTAAGTACTCCTCTACTCAGATTACCAAGGACAAAATGAAAGGATGGGTTTTTTTGCTTAGTCATCAGAGAAATGGAGAACTGTTACCCCACAGTGCAGATCTCATCCAAAGAGGGCTCAATGCAAACTACTCTTCTAAAGAGCAGAGAAGCTACTTCTTCAGTACTGCTCTGAGCCTTCTGTCAAATTGTCCCTCTATCATCCGATTCAGTCTGCTAATGCAAATAGGGGAAGCTAGTGCCCAGTTTCTGGACTTCTGTGACCTTGCCTTCCTACTGGAGCCAACTTATGGACGCTCCATACGTAGCTCCATTGCCTGGATCTGCTGTGGATGCTGTGTGGGTGGTTGTTGGAGGACAGCTATCTGAGAAACAAATACCAGTCAGTAGCGAGACTCAGTTCTGTCCAGAAGTCAAATTTGAGAATAGGGGCTGAGTTACAAGGAAGGACAGCTGTCACTGTGTGTTGGAGTCCAAAAATTCGGATACCAGAAAAAGAAACTGCTGGATTTAAACAGAAACCTTGGGCTACAAAAGCTGGGGAAAAAAACTGCATTTGAGGACCAGACAGGATGTCACCTGTTTGAATGTCCTGCCAAGATACAGAGACACTGTGCTGTGATGTTATCAAACCTCTGCATAAAATCCATTGTTGTTCTCTCCCCTGTAAATCCACAAAAATTTGATCCTAAGATAAGTGGTTTTTCACCATGATGTAAGTGCTAAACCCAAAAGGTGTAACTTGGGTTTTTCCCTTACTTCATCCTTGTAAAACCCCCTACTTGTAATAGCTTGACCCCCCTGTGAATATGTACACCCCAGACTCTTAAAATATCAGCTTGTACATCCAATAAAGGATTCCAGTTTTTTTACTCCACCTGGGATCATCTTAGCATTATTGACCTGCTATAACTGTGAACAGAACAGCACCACAGGACTGCAAAGGAGTCTCAAATCCCACCTTTCATGAATGCTCACAGCCTCACCCTGAGTGCCATCGCTAAAATGCCTGTGACTGTGCTAAGGGAGGATGCTGTTTCAGCTGCTGCCTTCCAGTATTCTCACTTTCTCCATATGAAGAAAATGTTTTTCAGGAAGGTTCCTGCGCTCTTCTGACAAGGGACTAAAACTCTTAGAGTGCAGAGAGTGGGGTTTTGGCATATTTACTGCCCTATTATATTATGCATTAGGACTCTGATAAAATGGAATTGGTTGTGCATGCAATTTACCTTCTTAGACGTGATAATAACTTCCGAATATTACATAAAAGTCAGAATGGAAAACCCCTTTTTTACTTTGTTTTATTCTCCTGTTCCATATTTACACATGAAAAGCATGCTGCCGATTTATCATCAAGTTGGAGATTCAAATTAATGAGGCACTCACTGTTTCAGACTGAATGCTGTGTTGAAGCATAAATAAATGTTGTGTTATAGCCAATTTCAGGCACACCATGAGAGCACAGTGGGGTTGCTGCAGGGTGTTGCGATGAGACTTTTCTTTTTGAGTTGCCTGGCTGGTAATCAAGACTCAATGTGGAATTGTCTGCATGTGACTGAGAGGCTGTGTAGGTGGGTAGTCCTTCAATGAGTCTTCTGAGCATTGGTTTTTCAAAACTCTGGCAACACCCAAAATGTTCACTCAGGGATTCTGTTCCTTATTTTTATTGTCAACTTTACTACTTCTGTCACTCACAGATCTGTTGCCATATTAAATTTAGCATACTTCCAGCTGCTAACCTGCAGATTTTCCATGTGTTATTCAAAATACAGACTAGATATTTCACATTTTTTCAAATATTTTGATATCGTTCTTTAATTATTTACCAAAGAACCCCCAAATAATAAGAAATCACATGAGCAAGAATCGTAAGGAAAAAAAAGGGTTATTCACACACTCAGAATCACCACCATGGACAAGATAAATATTGAACAAGTGAGTTTTTCAACCACGTCATGCATTCAAAGACCTTCACTCTAGTGAAATATGCTCACTTAAAAAGATCCTATTTCAAGTATATGTAGTCCAAAAATTCCAGACTTCTCTAAAACTAAGGTCTCTCCCTTTCCATCATGGCATATGTAGAAGCAAAGTCCTAGCAGTTCTTCAAACAAGATTCTCATGGTGAAACATACTGTCTCAGTGTGAGCTGAGGTTATTGCTGTGTGCTGTTCCTTCTTGTGCTGTGAATGTCAGCACTAGAAAACAACATGTAAGCAAAAAAGAAAGAAGATAGTATGATACTGATTCTTATTGGATGAGGTATGGATATATCCTTTCGTTTGCCTTACATAAATAGGTGTTGAGTTCCCCGCCTAGTCTATAGAGTTTGACTAACTCCAATTTTAAGTGTAATATAAGCAAAAGACATTATTTTGATTACTGGTGATTCTATTGAACAGATTATCCTGTTTCACTCCTTCAGGGTGTGCATGTCTTCAGAGTCTTCTGTGATCCCCGGGAATGGCAGACCTGTTTTTCATCAACTGCGAGAAGGCAGTTATGCAGAGGATTAATGATCCCCTGCTGCAGGAGTACTGTTCACTGGTGGATGCACTCCACTAAGTAACTTCAGATTTCTCTGGCAGCAAGATCTATAGCAAGTTAGCATTTGTATTCAGTATGCAACGCTCACTTTATATTCGGTCTAAAACTGAAAGGTGGTTTGGTCCTAGCCTTAGTGGAACTCTTTAGTTCTATTATACATTCAGAGAAATTAGAAGAATTTCCTTGCTCAGAGTAAAGCCAAGGTTCTCTGTTCTTCTCATAACTTAGCTATTACTCTATATTATACCTTTTTATTTTTTACCACTTTGAATATAATAGTTTCCTTTTCATTCTCTAAATTCTTTGCTATTTCTGCCTCCTCTCTTTTTCTATTTACTATTTAAACTGCCATAAACGTATGCAGAACACCATTTGAGACCCAAACTATTTGTTAAGAGTTGTAGCTAGTTTCTGTAATACATCCACTGCATTTCTGCTGCATTTTAATCGAGGAAGATAAATTTTATCTTCAGTCAGAAAACTGAAAACATAATAAAACCAATAAAGAATAAAAACTATTTTGTCAAAAAAACCCGACAATATTAATTTTGAGTCTATCAGATCTAAACTACTCAACTAGTAGCTCCTCACCAGCACATTTCCTCCTTCTCCTTTTTCTCAGTTTAGGAAATTTTTGAGTAATTATTCCAAATTTATAAAATAATTTTCCTTTTAAAAGATGTTGAAATAAAAGTTGCACACTCTCTGCAAAGGAAATTTTATGTTTAAAATATTTTGTCTGTGAAAGTTTCATTCTGTAACGTGGTTAAAACCTTGAATATGCCTGCCTGTCTCTGTCCTTTGCAGTTTTATTATTCTTGTCCTAAAAGTGTAGTAGTTTAATAGTCAAAATTGTTCAGAAATTTTTAAAGTAATTCTAACAATTAAAAAAAAAATCACATTTTATGTATTATTAAGGAACAGGTAAATTTCAAGAAAGTTGTTAATTTTACATTTTTTCCTAGCTCCAGGGTGAAGAGGACAGTTCACATCATCACAGAAAAGAGAATGAGAGAATGTGAACAGAGAATGAAAGTAGAATTAGTGGTCTTGGTATTCACCCGTGCTTGTTTTGGCTGGGGTAGAGTTAATTTTTTTTACAGTAGCTAGTATGGGGATATGTTTTGGTTTTGTTCTGTAAACAGTGTAGATAACATAGAGATGTTTTCATTACTGCTGAGCAGGGCTTACACAGTCAAGGCCATTTCTGCTTCTTGTACCACCCTGCCAGCAAAGAGGCTGGGGGCCCACAAGAAACTGGAAGGGGACACAGCAGGGATAGCTTATCCCATCTGACCCAAGGGATATTGCATACCATGTGGCATCATGGTCAGCTTTTAATACTAGAGGAAGAAAAAGGAAGGGAGAGGTTTCTCAGAGTGATGGGATTTTTCTTCCCAAGTAACCATTATGTGTGATGGACCCCTGTTTTCCTGGGGGTGGCTGAAATGGGAAGTGGTGAATGAATTTCTAGATTTGCACTGCTTGTGCATGCAGTTTTTGCTTTATCTATTAAACTTTCTTTGTCTCAACTCAAGAGTTTTGTCTCTTTTACCTTTCTGATTTTCTCCCCCATCACACCATGGGGGAGGAAGCAAGAGGATGTCTGGTGCTTAACTGCTTGCTGGGGTTAAACCACATCATCACCTAAATAGTGCAAGACACAAGTTTTAACCACACAGCAACAGTTTTAGGTACATGACTTTATCATGGATTTTCTACACTCTCTGAGCTTAGGCTGGTCCACAGCTCTTTACTACATAAGTCTTTCTTTGCATCTAAAAAGACCTTGAGAAAATTTAAGAAAAAAAGAATGATAGAAGCATTGTGGATTGGGAAAACAATTTTCTATCAGATCTGATCTCAAACTTCTTTACTTACACAAGATTTATCTTCTTAGTGTATTTTAAGGTGATTATCAACAGTGTCCAAAGAAGTGGAGAGAGGTTTTTTTATTATCTTTCTATTTAGGAACTATAAAATATTGAAGAAGACAGTAGTGTATTGTGTATTATCCTAGGGATGAATCAAACATGGCATTGGGGAAACACTTTCAGAAGAGAAATGGATGGACTTTTAGTCAGAGGTTGTATACAATAAGTGTGATAAAAATCATGACATATGACAGAACATATAGTCTTATTCTCATAAATATGAAGAACACTATTTTGAGGATGTAGCATTTCAGGCAGGTGACACTGAGAAAATGGAGGCTGGTGAGGATGCAGTCATTACACACTACTGCCAATAGTTTCAGCAGAGATTACAGTCTGAAAGTCACACTAATGAGGTTTGTGAGGAAGACAATTTTCAGAGGCAGAAACAGATATGCTTACTGACCCTGGGCATGCAAATTATGGTTTGTTTTGTTTTAATATCCCAGTAGAAATAAGGTTGGTTTTTGCTAACTTGAATTCTGAATATTTTGTGATAGCAAGTTGAGCCTACTTGTTTGAGTTTGTTTCATTTCATACTTTTTTCTTTTATTGAACGCTGAATAAAAGAGGCAGTAACAACTGCAAATGTAAGGTTGTAAACAATAGAGATTTAAATACTTAACTCAGATTCTCATGGGTTTGAATGTTTCTGACATGCTCAATATGTGCTGAATCTAGTGACAGAAAATTTCTTCAGAATTCCATTTTGTTTTATTGAGATCAAATATTTAAATTTTTATACTAAAATGACAGTTGGAGTGAGATTAAAATGGCAGGAAAAATAACAAGACTTTGCACTGTGAATTAAGTTAAATGAATAAATGTGCAGCTGCACACCATACACTGTGATGTAGTAATTTTGCAGAAGTGTTTCCCTCATGGTATTTGCAGGATTTTTCCCCAAAAGAAACATCCACTGGACATAGTGCTTTGCAAATGGAGTACAAATTCTTCTAACATTTATGCAAAATTCAAAAGCAACCAAGGGCCTTGGGATTGCCTTATTGAGATACCTTATTCACAAAAATTAAAAATAGCTGTTTGGCCTAGGGCTTTTGAGAGTTCTTTTAAGAAGGCATAAAAACTAAAGAGAAATTCCTTTCAAAGGAAGGCATTCGTGCTTAATGCTAAACAGATACTCAGCACGCCACATTTAATGCAAACACCAGTACGAGTGCCAAAAATACAGGAACTTCACTGTATAAATGTCTCTGCATAAAATAAACAAATAAATAAGATTATAAGATTACAAGAGGGTAAATATTTATTTTAGTCCTTGTGCTGTATGCAATAGGGAGAGAAGGAGGTAGAGCATCAGCATAATTGTTTTCACAGGTGTGCATCACCACTGGACAAAGACCAAAATATTGAACAGTTACAGCAAAAATTATTCAGACTTCTGGGCTCATTTCTGGTTAACACAGGAGAGATGATGGTGATTGGTGCGCCTGGAGAGAGGTGGTCTCAAGTATGATTATGAACTGTCAGTAAGGACTAAACACTTCTTTCTCATCTTTAGCTTTAACATCTGTCACTAAATGGGAACAAGCTGACATTTATGTAGCAGTGCTTTACCACTAATGCAGCTGCAAGCCTTGCTGTGCCCCCTTTGCAGCTCATCCTTTTTTATCTTGTGCTTATACAAGCAATGCTTGGCACCTCTGATGTCTAGGATTAAACCCTTAAGTCTGGCAGATTATATTTGTAAAACATAACTTCTACAAAGCAGGATATTTGGTCTGTGGCAAGCTTATCCCACCGTCTTTAGTTAATTCATGTATATCCACAGAGGAACTTTCCGACTAATATGTCCGTAGGCGTTACCTTCAGGTATATGAGCAGCTAACCCAATCTCACATCTTCCATATTTCACAACACAATTACTTAGTTGTGAGTGACAGTTGGAGTGAGAATTACAATGTGCATGCTCTACACTTCATCCAAAGCAGAAGAAAGCAAAAAGTAGTAAGGGATGCAGAAGAAATTTTTGGCACGTTTGCTAAGCAATAATGTCAAAGGTGGAATATCACTTTTTACCTCTCTGCATTACTCTTTGTATTATTAATACTTAACAATGGCTGACATGTCTGAACCTCCTGGACTTGAAGTTCATAGATAACTTTGTTTCAGTAACTGTATCTTTTAGTTTTATTTAGAAAATTTGATGTGATGATTTTTTTGAGGAGCAGGGCTCCAATCAGGTATATTGTGTGCGCTGTGCTTTATCCACTGCAGGTCATTTCTAATTAATGTATTAGCTCGAGAAAGAATAAAACCAGAAAACAATAAAAACCCTTTGAGCCTGAAAATTGTGAAGCTTTACTTACAATGTGTTGCATTCTGTCCAAACACTTATGAAGCATTCTCGTGGGCTCAGGTCACAGCATACAGGGTGTTTATTACCTAACATTTTGTCTGTGAATTAAATTGAGACCTAACAGCAATTTTTTGACAGAAAATTAAAATAGAGGAAGATTCTAAGTAACTATGATATAGTTTTGCAAATTCTACGTCTACCAGGTTCCCACTATTTTATAGTCCTGAAGATTTAAAGAAGTAACAGTTTTCATTAAAGAAGTACATTATTTGGTCACACAACTGCCAATAAAGAATATACTACTTCTGAGACAACTGACACTACAGTTGTTTTATCACTGAATTTTCTTGAAATTATTTCACAAGTAAATAAACTTGTATGGGAGGAGAAGGAGGAAAAATGTTTAGATGCAAATGAGAAAGGTTAGAATTAAAATTCTACCTCCCAGACAGTGCAGTTTATGTTAATATCTCAGAAAGATTGATTTCAGCATTCTGATGCATTCTTTGTTACAGTTAGTATTCAAATAAAATCCTCCACAAACGGAATTGTTAGTGTAGTTCCCAACAGAGTAAACTATGTGGGTTTGGCTCACAGTTACTCCTAGTAGCTTTTTATCCTCTTTAAAAAGTTGTCTGATGGAGAACAACACTAGTAGTATAATCAAAAGCGTAGAAGTAAAAGTTACATTATCTCAGTATGAAGTTTAAAAAAAAAACTCCTGGAGCAAGACTAAAGTGAACATACTTCACTTTTCTTAAAACAATGTGGCTTCTCCCCCGCTCAAATAGCAAAAGCAGTGTAGCTTTTCTGTTTGTAGTTGATAAAACTGACCAGACAGCAATTATTTTACTAACTGCAGCTTGTATGAAGTTCAAATATGGATTAGCATTAATGAGAAATTTAAATTTAGCACAATATATAATTATGCTTTTAGTAGGACAGGCATAATTATATATTGTATATATATACATATGTCATTATATATTATAATATATTACACAAGTTATAATATAATGTATGTTATATACCATGTCACTACATTAACCACACTTGCCTCACCACAGGTTCTATACGCAGGAAGAAAATGTTGTGTCCTGTTAGCCTAAAAAAATCATCTTTATGCAAAATACTGCTGTTATTAACCTAATATCCTTAAATATCTGCAGGTGACTGATTTAGTTATCCAGTTCCAGGGTCAAGACTAGCATGTCTGAAAGTAACTTTGTTATCTCTTGCATTCATCAGTTCGCACATTTCTAGCAGTAGACTAAGCAAACTGGATGCTTAGAAAAGAGATTCAGAAAATTCAGAATATTAGTTTCAGCTGAAAGTCCTGGCCAGTAAGTTCCCTGGAAAAATCTGAGACCCCTGAATAGGATACTAACCCTACAAAAATGGTAGGAGCTGGGAGTATATGCTGTTGGCTGATAGTTGTCTTGTGCTTTTCATAGAATTTCTAAGTGGCTGGAGAATTCAGTCAGAATATCATCTTGGACAATTTCAATTTCACTGCTTAATTTTCACTGTGTTTGCAAGACTGAGTAAAAGCAGAGTACAAACTGGGTCTAGATCTTGTAAAAGCACCAAGAGTATGTTTAATTTACTTTCAACTCTTATACATCTCCATTTTTGCCATATAAAAAATTAATTTTACTGCAAATATTTCTTCTCTTTTCCTGGACAACTTGTCGCTCCCATCTTCTTTATTCAAATCTATCTATGTTCTCTCTTTCCAAATAGTCATGACTGTTTCCTTATTTTACTTTGAATAATTCCCTGGAAAGTTGCAGGTTCCGATTTGACAAGGAAGAACCTAGGGTTAGGCTATTAGAGATGTCTGAAGAGACTTTCACGTAGCTTTTAAGGTAAATTATCTTTAAAATGTCCAAATTTTCTGGTCCACATTCATATGAAATTCACAAAATTATTAATTTATAAAAACATCTAATTTCTCTATTTAAAATATTTATTTGAATTAAAATCCCATGAACTATTCCAACTAGTTCATTTACACACATTAAAGGAGAGTTGCAAGCACTTCTAATGAATTTGTATATAATATACAGTAGAAAAAAACCTGTAAATACTTCTGCATGTCTACTTTATTTTGTATGGGCAACTATTTCTTTTTAGACTAACTTTTCCCCCTGTGCCATTTCCTTTGTTAAACAGAGGGGCAGGAAATGGCTGAGAGTTATTTCACAGATGATCCCTGGTTCTCATGGTGAATTTCAGAGATGTTCCCAGCTCTTATTTTTTTATCATTATAGACAATAGCTTCGTCTGGATGCCATGTGCTTGCAGAAAGGCTTCTCATAAGCAATTAACTGTTGCTTCATGACTGCAGTGTGCGTAAAAGAAAATAAATTATAATCTCTATACACTTGGCTTTTCAAAATGTTCCAGATTTATTGGCTACTGTTTAGTGTTTTTCACCAGCACTTATTCTCCCTGCTCTATCACTGTCTGTTTGGCAGAGCTGACTGTCCTCTGTCTTTCCACCTCAGTTCTCTCTAGATCAGAACTGATCTCTTGTCTGTATTTCCACTCTGTTAGACTTCTCTCTTTTCACCCCTCTGGTAGACATTTCTGCTCTTGAAGCCTTAGCTTAACAGTATCACTTTTTGTTTAGCTTAAAACTCACAGTCTCTGCAAATTATTTGTTACCCAGTATGTCATTATATGAACATAATATACTGCTCTGTAAATGCTTGTGCTGTATCAGTCAACGTGTTACCATGAGTATTGTTTAATGCAAACTCTTTTTATTTTTCATTATTGTTCCCAGTTCCTAGGTTTTCTATCAACTAATTTAGTTGCACTTTCACTTCTTTCTTTAATTATACTTGCAAGAAAAAAAGTATACCAAAAAAGATACAAAATATGAAGAGAAGAAAGCAAAAATAATACTTGAGGATTTTTTAAAATAATTTAAAATCTTTATGATATTTAAAAACATCATCAAGACATTAATTCTGAAATACTAAACTTCTTATAATATTTTAGCTAGATAGACTCCCAAATCTACAAAAGAAAATAAAGTCATTAAGGAAACTCACTGAATATTATGTCATATTCATATCCCATGTTACTTGATTCTGGGGATAGAAGGACACAGATGTCTCAATCAGTGATGTTTGAATTTCTTCATAAAAAATTTTTAAACAGCAGATGGGTGAAATCCACTGTTTTTGAAATACAGTGAGAAAGAAGTGATGTGCTGAAATTGTTTCTGGCTTAGCCTGACAGCTGCATTGTGATTTGGAGTCTGATCCTGCATTCTGACCTCAAGCAAAACTCTGTGGATGCCAATGGGAGTCCTATTTCTCTAGGAACAGCGATATCTGATTCTTCACTATATAGTAAAGTTCTGTGGTATTCTAGATTTATCAGTATTAATACTTAAGATTTGTACATTTCAGAGCAGCTCTGTGCCTATATTTCCTGAAAAAGACCTTTCAGAAAATCATTCTTTTTTCATTTGCACTTGTAAAACAACAATAGATTTTATGGCCTTCAGCTAAACAAATTCTGGAATGGGAAACTGAAGGGAAGAATGAATGAATAAATAAAATAAACACTTCTCTTCATTGCACAATCCTGGAGTACCTTTTACCTCCATCTCTGTGGTCTGTCAAGGCAATTTCAGAGGAAAATGGGAGAGGTCTGCACTGATATTCTTCATCTTTCTGCATTTTTCTTGCCTTCTGCTACTCATTTCAGCACTGGTGAACAAATTTTAGGATTCTTGCCTTCCATCTTTATCTCACCCATGTCCTAGCTCCGAAATGTACGCTAACATTGGTGATGGTTCAAATTTATTATTTGTGTTATAAAAATTAAGTTGTTTACAAGCACAAGATTAAGACTACAAAATATTCAATTTAGGAAAACACTTACTAGGGAAAATAAACAAAGCAACAAAAAAAGGAAAGATTGACACCTATTTCACCTATGCTCAATATATTAAATTTTGTGAATTTTCTTTACTTTACAGTTTATAAAATAGCTGTATACTCTCAGTCTACATGCATTACACTATTTGACAAAAAAGAATAGAACCATTCCCATAATATATATTTCTCTTTGTGCATGGCTAGGTAAGTGATCAGATGTCTACACTGGCAGAAGAACAAACTTGGATTCCATTTAAAAAAATTTAAAAAAAAAAATGAAGTCACTGAGATTCTAGTCCTTGGGTTAGGATCCTTTATCTTCCCAAATTCCTTTATACAATATTTTGGCTTAGAGTTTCTGGGTAAATCTATTGATTTTGGGCTTGTTTGTTTGTACTCCTTACACAGGAAATTTCATTATATATATCTGATTTCTTGATTTGACATCAATAATTTTTTTCAACTAATTTCAAAAACCAAGGAATTAAGTGGATGTTTAGATGTTTCAGAGAAAACTCTTTGTTTTGGGTCTTTTTTGGCAAAATATTGCAATGTCCAGGCTGCATTGCTGACTAAACTAATGAAGGCCAAGGAGGGAGTGATATTCATGTCCTGGGACAGTTAGGGAGATAAGTGTCTTATGTAGATTTTGTTACTATTATTGGACATTCTATCTTAAAAGAACAATAAAAAATCTTAAGATACAACAAAGGTAAGGGAAAAAACCACTGAGTTTTTTTTCATTCATCAGACTAACATTTATTTATCAAGTTCTTTATTTCTGTCACAAATAAGAAGGAAAGAAAATGAGAAGGTAGAAATAAATGGACTATAAAAGAAAAAACAATTTTAAAATAAAACAAGTGACATCAGGGATAGAAAACAGTCAGCAAATGGTGGATTAAAGAGGTATTCTATAATTACAGAATTATTTGTAAATGATTATTGGAAAATAAAGTACATACAAAGATCTATGAAGGATATAAACTGAGGTATGATTAAAAGGGATATCTTAAATTATTTATTCCTACTACCAATGTCTTCAGACACACACAGAGGCACACATAGACCCACAGATGCACACAGACACTAAGCTATACTTTTTTCTTATATTGAGGACAAAAGGGATTAAAAAACCCTAGCAGCTAAGGTGCTTATTCATCTGCTTTAAAACAGCCGGAGGCTCTGGTAACACGTAGTTTTGACATGGATATTAATTCACCTTCCAGCCATTCCATGAAGAGATTTACAAGGATTCTGTCTTCAGAGTGTGGGGTCTGATACAGCATATGTATGTATTGATGATTAAAATGCTATTCTATTTTAGGTCTTTTATTTTTTGATTACTTTTTCAAAGCCACAATTTACAAGGGTGTGATGGTGAACAAAAATTTTGCAAAAGTAACAACCTTTTGCCTCTTTTTGCACTTGCCTGAGAATATTTCTTTACATTCATTGCTTTCTAATAGTAAGCTGTATGCATCCAGTGAGAGAGAAAAAGTTTTAGAAATAAAAATGTATATTACATACAATGTATGTAAGGGTGTTAGAGAAGATCATTAGGTAAAGGCAATGGACTTTCTCCTGGATTCTAACTCACAAGCAAATTAATTAAAAAGATTGGTTCTGGCATTTAGATAGGTCTTGCACAGAAAGGAAATAATTTTTATCTTAACAGGTAGCCCATGGAATTCTCTAAAACGTTACTGTGTATAATACAGCAGTATACAACACAGGAGTGCTACATTTGTCTGTGTGAGTACTACCAGAACAGAGCAACCTTGGTTTCTATACTTAACCACTTTCATTCTAATGACTAAATATTTATGACCACATGTGGCAGTGCATCCCTCTTGTTAAATTCAAGTGCTGTTAAACCTTTAGGTCTAAACTGTTGGTCACGTCTAGGGCTCCATTTGTCATGGGGGTCTACTCTGAACCTTGTGACTCAATGTGAAGGCCTTTTTAATTTCTTTTTATCCTTACCTTCACCTCCCCACTCTCCCTTCCCTCTCCCACAGCTTCCATGTGGATTGACTTTTGGTTTAGATTGATAGATTTTAGGGTTTAGTTTGCTTTTTTTCTGTGTGCTTTAACCAACTAGTAGAGAGAGCTTTGCCAACAAACTTTGTTGTGCTTTCGCTTTTATATTAAACTGCTGATACCTTTGCCAGTAATTCCTTAAGCAACCTTAAAGCACATATTCATGACAACACAGAGGATGGAATATACGACTTCAACTATTATGGAACACATATAACTGAAGATTATGACTTGTGTGCACATAAACAATATGTACAACACTCTTTTGGGAAAATGTAAGGAACACATAGTATTATGTGACAAAAACCCCCAATTGTATAGTTTAGCCAAAGACAAATGGGAAAAGTTGCATATTTCCTTTATGACCACCTTGAGGCTGATTATATGTTTTCCTGAAAAAATCTCTCATCAATATTTGATTCTAGGATGCTGATGCAAAATTTAACATGGAAATGGCTCTTCCTGTGTCTGTAAAGTATTTATTGCTCTAGTTCCTCTTCTTTTGTTTCTACACATTATCTCTTCTAAACAGCACAGTTGTACATACTCTTGGCTTTGGTCTGGGATACTAGAAATGGAATGGATTTAAAGTAGTGGGCCATACCAGTAACCAATAGCAGTATACATCCTCTGATCTTGAATAAATGATATTTAGCTGGTTCTATTGTAGTTAAACCCATTCTTCAAAGTAAAGGAGGTTTTTGCTGAGTCTAATAATGTGCATCAACTGTTGCAACAGAATTGTTCAGATGCAGTTAACAGTAATAAAAAGTATTGTGACTCAAAAAATAAAAATTAAGACAGAATGATATCTTTCTTCACACCTACTAGGCACAGCTATAACAGCAATCCAAACAAAACCCTATGAATGGCCTGCTATTTATAGAAGCCCAACATATTTCTGTGCTGAAAAATAAAATAGAAAAGCTGCTATAATGTTGACAGAAGCTTATGCTCTATGCATAGTTATTTAAATTACTGAGATCTGATGTGGATCATGGATTCCTGCCATCTTCCTATCCTATTCTTTGATCCACATCTTTCTTCCAACAGCAATATAGCTGACATTGTTTAGATGGGTTTTACAGGGGTTATTTTTATATTCCAGTGGCTTTCATGAACAGAAGGAAAAAGGAAGTGTTGAGTGGAGGGTTCTGAACCGAAAAATGTTTCTTCCTAGGCAAAGAATAATCACTGTATATCTGTCTGTCTACCTATGTATCTATCTATCTATACACAAACCATCACCACCTACAGCTTTGTTTGTATGTACGTGTATGTGTGCATATATATACATATAAATACAGATATATATGTGTGTCTGAGTCTCAGTTCAGTTTAAATGCACTTGGAACCATGTTGATTTAAAAGACAGATCATTTTTGCACTAAAATAGAAATAGTTATTAACTTAGTTGTAAAAGATGATCTATTCAGAAGACTTTTGCTTACAGATTTCTGTAGAAAGAGACAAGCCACCTTTACTTCCTTTGATTTTACCTACTGGTCTCTACATCATCTTTTCTTCTCACCTCTCATTATCTACACTCTTCCTTCTTAAGGAAGTCATATTTGGAATAATTGAAATAGAATAGACACAAGGATTCTATAACGTTACAAATATTCTTTCTAAACTATTGCATAATATTTTTATCCTGAAGGTGTTTGCTAAGGTGATCTTATTATTGCCTGACAGTTTCTGTGATCTTTCATATAAATTTGTAGTTTAGTTTCACTGAACTTCATTGCAACTTACACCTCAGCGTGAGTGACTGAATGAAGAGCTGATTTACAAAGCCAAGTGCATTTTCAATCTTTGGGTGGCCTGACTTCACATCTTTCATATGTGAAGCAGCATGTATTTACTTTTCCTGCCATAGAGCATCATCATTCTCCCTAATAATATGGCCAGTCTTCTCGAGCGAAGATTTGGGAAAGGTCATTAACCCTTCGAGCCTGCGCAGTGTATTTTTTAGGTGAGACACAGCGTGCGCTGAACTGAGCCCACCCTTTAATCCTGAGGTTCATCTGCCGGGGCCAAGCAAGCTTGGACAGTGGCAGTGAGGTCCCCAGGACGTAGGTTTGTTTAGAGTGACCTTCTCTTAGATGGATTGCCTTACAGGGCTAACGAGCTCCATCTGCCCCGGGGGCTGGGAATCGAACCCGGGTCACAGCGGTGAGAGTCCTGCACCCTAACCACTAGACCACCAGGGGCTCTCCTGCATTTGACAGATTCAGCAGGGCTCAGCACCTGAGATTCTGAACTTTAGAAATCTTTGGCAGTGATTGCATTCTTAAAATAAAAAAGGTTTTTTTGTTGACCATGCAAACAGAATGCTTGATGAAAGTCACTTTATGTGCTCTGTGTATGTATGTATGTGTCTGTGTTTGCACAGAAGGGAGAAGACACATGGAGGGAACGCATAACTCAATCACCCAGTGTTCAGTATGTCAGTGACCGTAAGCAGATTCTGGAAAATGTATGACAAAACAGAAGCCTCGTTAAACATCCTCCTTTGAATCTGGAGTCTAGAGTTGTAATTTGTATCATACATTTAATAGACCTTGAAAGACCTTTATTCTGCGAATATCTCTGAACATTTTCTAAATCTGCTTATGTTTCAGGCCTCCATAATTTCTCATGGAGATGAGGAAGTTCTCTAATGTGAAAGGTACCTCCTGTTTGTTTTAAAACTAGTGCTTAATCATTTTTTGACTACACTTTGCTTCCTCTGGTATAAAAAATATTAGTAATTATCCCCTTTAAGCTTTTCATGTGGTTCTTAATTTAGTTGATTTCTGTCCATTGGCATAATTGAAGATAAAAAAAGTACAGTAGATTTCGAAGAGTAGCAGTGCTTGTCTTTGCTTACTGTTTCTTTTACTGGCATCCTTTTCCTTTTCTTCACTGTCACATCATACTGGACAGACATTTTCAATGGATCATTCAAAATATTTCTCTTAGATTTAGCATCCTCCTTTTTATCTTCAACAATGACTTTTTTCAGTGGGATTGGTTCTGTATCCTTAGCTTCTTCACCACTAATTCCACTTTGTGTTTGCTTTCTGGAGTACCTATAAATACTCTTACTGGCATTGACAATCTCTGTTTCCTGAATGGTCTCTATCCTCTTTTGCATTCTTGTCCTTCTGAATCTGCTGTCCTTAGCTGATCGTAACTTACTGGCAACGTATTTTCATGAATTAATGCTGTCCTACTTCTTCAGTTCATGCTTCTTCATCATCTTTGTTACTGTCTTAACATCGTGTGAATTTCTGTCTCTGCATTCAAACTCATTCTAATCATATCAACGGGCACTGCTAAATCCCAAGTCTTTCCCTTACCTACCACTAGACCCTGGTAGCCTTGCACAGAAGAGGCTCCTACATAAAGAATTTTATCTCCATGTATTCCATCCATAAAATCTCCCCTGAATCATCTTCTTTGTTTGGCCTTGAGCATTTTCACTTCAAAACGCTTCACAGGCCTGTGCTTGGCCTAAACCTCAGTCTACATGTAAACTACTTACTATATGGCATCTGCACATTTCTGTGAAACTGTGTGATAAAACCCAGTGCTATGCTACAGGCCCAATACTATTAAAAATGTTTAATGCACAAGTTGCCCTGATAATCTAAGTCCTTGCTCTTTATTTGCAAGAGTGCACATTTTTCTTAGGCTTATATCTCAAATGTTATTGTTTCCCTCTAGATTGTTTTTGTAGTCAGTCTAACAGATACTTATGGGCAGTCGTGTAGAACATGTGACAGTAAAGCAGCACCAAAATTCATATGTGTATTGTGAACTCATGTTTGTCAGTGTGCTGATGGGTAAACCAACACTTTTCGGTAGAAGATACATAGAGGAATGTGTGTGTGAGGTCTTTTAGTCATAAAAATATCATCCTAGTGTACAAAATTTAGTATGTAGTTCATGAGGAAACACAACTTATTTTTCCTTTGAAATATAAAACAGCATTAAAAAGCTTATATATCTTCCTTGGGTAACTTGGAATTTAAATGGAAGTTTTATCAAAGAGTTGGCAGAATATATTTAAAAATAGCTGCTCAGAAACCTCAGGAAATTACTTTTTCTTCTGGCTCTGATTAAGTATTTCATGGCAGTACATGCTTATTTATTTGCACTTGCTATGTCAAGATAAAAAAAAAATCAATCAAACAAGCTCTTCTTATTATAGCAAATACACTTATTTTGAATATGGTCCCTATCAAAACCAGAAAACCCGACCTAGGCAGATTGCTGAGTCTGCAGGGTGAATGTTGTCTCATGCTGAAAATGAACATGCAGGGGCATTCCTCATTGACAACTTTGGGAGCTGGTTTGTTAATTTAACACTTCAAGAAATACATTGAAGACCACAGGCAATTTTTTGTATTGAAAGTGAGGGGAAGCATATTTAAGACTTCACATTGGTAGGGATTCAATGGTAGATAACATTAGCTGTTGTCTTTCTTACTTTTAAAATTAACAACCCCTTCCTTTTTCTGGAATAAATGTTGCAATATGTGTCTTCCACATGTGGATTTTTGATTACCAGATTTCCTGTAATTAAACATTGATGAATAAAATTGGCCACAAGCCTAGGTCCATTCTATCAGTCATGTCTATGACTATTATGGCCAGCATCCCTTTTTTCACATACTTTCTCCTCAAGTTTTATTATTTTATTATTATTTATTATAAATGTCTGCTCCTTAGCACTTTTAAATCTGGATATATTTTTTCCTACAAGTTTGAGACATAGTGTAAGAAAAATATTTTCAGCGAGAAGGAAACCAGAAATCAAAACTTTGTTTGTCTGTTAGATAAAGATCATGGTAGAATCTGTGCAAATTGCATGAAAAAATGAACTCAAAGTGTCAAGATTTCTTCAATTTTCTTAAATATATAAATCTTATTTGTTATGTTTTTCCTTGTTGTTAAAAATTTTTGTCATGATTCTGATCTTAACATCTATTGACCTCTTTGTGGTACAATCATATGCTGAAAGACAAACCATCTGAAAGATCCTTGAATACATTATCTGATGCTATTGACATGCAAATAATTTTATGCCTTCTTATAACCCTACATGAAATCACTTCCTTTCATAACTGCTTTTATCGGGACCAACTCTGGTTATATGTTAGGGTATGGGAGATTACCAGCTACAGCTTCCCTCTGTAAACTCCCCAAACCCTCTGTAAAATACTAAGAGAAAACAATTGATCATCCTTGCCAATTTTAACAGGAAACAAATTTTGTTGACAAATCATAAATGTTTCACATTAACAAATTTACATTTTTTTCGCATGTTCAGCTTCCTGGAAGTTTAAAAGCAATCTCTGCCTGCTTTTAAGTATATGAGCTAGAGGTTTCTCCAAATGTTTGAGATTTGGAAGAATGAAGCAGTTAGGTCTGAATTCCAATCCTGTACTGCTCACTGTGGGCTTAAGTAGAGCTCTGCACATTCACAAAGGTTAGCCCCTGTTATGTGATGACTGATTCAATCATGGTTTATAGAAATAGTATAGAAGTTGGTGGAAGAAAGAGAAATTTTGCTTTCAAAACTTGTATAAATAGTATTTATTTTCAGCAGAATTCACATGTATTTCTACAATATATCTACAATATCCAAAAAGTATTATTTTCTTTTAACTTCAGTTTTTAGGGCCTTAATAAATATTAATAAAATTTTTCCTTTTTTTCTTTCCACAGATGACAGTTAAGGTTTGTTAAACATTTGCAGCTGGTCATTAAAGAAAACAAACACCATGAAATGAACTACTAAACCTCAAAATAATGATAAAAATAAAACTATGCACAGTTCTATTAAAAAAATATAAATTTTATTAAATCAATAATTTAAATTAAAATTATTATTTTCTTCCTGTGTTTCTTTATTCTTATGTTCATAGAAGTAAAGTAATAGATTAGTGGACATAAAAAGGTGAACAAGCCTTAAAAATCAAAGCTAGGTAGAATAAATAGATAATTTAAAGTTGTTTTACTGAAGTTAATAAACCTCACATTCTGAGACAAATATCCTCAAGCCATTTGTTTAAACAAGCATTAAGTTTAGCAGTACTACACCATAACATGATACTTCAAATTAAACTTTTGCATCTCAAGTGACCTTTATAGCAGTTTTATAGTTCATAAATTCTTTACAATGGTGCTCTGTGGAGTAGTTTTAATAAATCTTGATTGTGCTGTAAATGTTACAGCACATACTTAAAATGGCATTTCCATTCCTAACAAACACAAGTGTGGAATGATTCCCCTATTCCATATGGAGAATTTTGGTTCAGTATTCATGAAATACTGGAGAATATTCAGTAATGAGGGGGAAAATACCAAAAGTAACCCAATCCTACTGGAGAAGAAAAACACGACTGATAAATATATTTATCAAAGTATATAAAAAGCATATTGATTACTCATATGCCAACAGGGAAATCTTCTACAGTTTGCAGAGCTTCTAAAGTACTCCAGCATAGCTGGATAGAGACAGAATTGTTTTCAATTTTCTCTTTCCATTCAAGACTCGATTTCCTGGCAAAGCATCAGATCCATAGAACCATAAATTATGTGATCTTTTTCACTTTCCCCAACACAAAAAAGGGAAAAAAGGGAAAAAAGCACCTATTTCACAGAATATTCTGAGCTGGAAGGGACCCATAAAGATCACCAAGTCCAGCTTTTAAGTGAATGGCCCATATGAGGATCAAATCCACAGCCTTGGTGCTACTAGCACCATGCTCTGACCAACTGAGCTAATCTCGAAGTCAGTCTAGATAAAGTCTCTCTGCCTAATTTCATTTATCTGTTTAAAATGACTTTTTTTTTTCCTGGCAAAAGAAAATGTAGTTAAATAATATCGGGAAAGCACTCTGATAACGTGCTAAATGACTTGTTTTGATATTCAATTGTTTTTCTGCTGTATATCCTCCACTCTTTAGTCCAGCTATTTATTTACTTATCTACTCCTTAACATCTTTTCATGTATTATGGTTACATTTGATGGAAAAATCATCAACTGTGAGCCATCATTGTGAAGCAGCCATGAAATCCATTATCTTAATAACTTCCCTCTCTTTAACAGTTCATTTATCAATATGTTTTCTCATTCTTATACATATAATTTGGTTTCTCGCTTGCATCTCTAAGAGCCTTTTCCAGGGTTCATAACTTTCACAATTTTCTTGATTTCAGTTTAGATTTTTATCCTAACTTTGTTTTTAACTTTTCTCCCTTTTCCTCTGACACAGGAACATGAAAAAACTCTCTCCTTTCACCCTAGTGTAATCTGTTAAAGGTGTTTCTACTCATAAATTTAAGCATTTGAAATGAAAAGTTTTCAAGCTTTTTTTTCTGTAGATGTTGCTATTGAAAATAAGCCAAGTTTGAAAAAAACTTCACATTTCCATGAATGTTAAATTATGGATTTTGAAGTCAGAACTCTAAGCCTTTAATTATTTTAAGGATCTTATTAATAAAAAATGCACAAGTTAATGATGAATTAGTTAAAACGTAACTACTGCCATGTATGGTCTGTTCCTTCCTTAAAATAAGCAAAACCTGCAAGGTCTGCATACCACTTTCTGTTGCTTGAGGGATGAATAGTGTGACTTTGAAAAAGTTTCATTACTGACCTATTAATTTGCTCATAAACATTGAATAATATATATGGTGTTTTTCAATGAAATAAAGATAATATATTGGATAGAGAGATACAATCAAACTGAAATCATAAATAAATATTAGGGTCTGATATTAATTATTAATACAGAAAATCTATAAGAGAAAAATTGTTATAAGTGGTATTGTAAGAAAACGTATAATGCAATATTAATGAATCTGGATTATAGACCCATTATTAGTATTAAAGACATTTTTTTAGCAGTAATTAACTGTTGTTCCACAAAGACAACTTAATAATGAATGACAGATTTAAAAAGGGGTCTATTCTTCCTGTGGATAGAAATATGTAGATCGAGGTATCTGCTTGAGCGATTTAAAGACAGAGGTTAATAGTCTCTATAATTGCCAGAACCTCAAAGCAAACAGTCAACTCTTGCAAAATATGATATCTATAAATTACCCCATGGTATTAGGACTAGAAGTTCTAGTATATTGTTTGTAATTACAGAATGTGATTTTTTTTCCCATCTGCTTTAACACTTTACAGTTCCCCTGTAGGCAGCTACACACATTTGAAAGGATTGTGGACACAGACAGCAGAACAATAAAGGTTAGTAAAGGTGAGACAATCTATCCTTATTTTGTTTCCTAGCTGCATTTATAGTCTTTTTAAGTCTCTTAGGGGAAATTTTTGATATTTGAAAGTTTTTGGTGTCACATTTTTGACCTTATGTTATGTTGAGTAGAATTTTTAAGTGTATCATCCTTAGAATTTACTATACTACAACCAATACTGCAATGAATGCTATTGCATTGGTTTCAAGCATTTGATTTATATTTTATGAGGTAAAAATTTTCTTGGATTTGTAAGTTAAAGGAAACTTTAAAACTCTTTTGACCTTCTTTGGGTTTATGCTAGTCATTCAGGGAAAGCTCAATGATGTTGCATTCTGAATGTGCTAAGAAATATAGGAAAAAGTTCTGGAAATCACATCTGTCCTAAAACAGGTGAGACAGAAGTGGGAATGGAGGCATAAAGAAACATTTTTGAATGGACAATAAGTATCACTCGAGCTTTCTGTTTAATCAAGGCAAAAAGTTACCAAGTAGAGATTAACTATTACACCACTACAGTGGTCAAGCTTGTTGGCCAAAATCACCCCAGAGCCCAGACTCTGAGATACACTTCTGCAAATTAGCAATTTCATTTTTTATTGCAGTTATTAAAATATTAACAAATGATACAATCCTTTTCTTTCAGCACTCGGTAATGTTATAAATCAGAGAATCTCATGGCATGTGAACGCTTGCTCTATTTACCTGCTTTTTTCCATTTCTCCTCTTCACATGCTCTTTCCCTTCCATTCTTTCTTTTCCTGACATCTTTTTGCTCTCTTTCTCTGTAGACTCCATGTTGTGTAATCTCTCCAACCCTAAACACTTTCACTTAGTTTCTAGAACTGTAAGGATTGATGTGTGAGAGTTGAAAGACATTAAGTGTAGGAAATTCGGAGTAAATTGTAGAGTGCTCAAAACAATTGTCTCCTTTGCAGGAACCAAAGTGTTTACATATTGCTACTACTAAAAGTAGAAAATTCACAGTCTCAATTCTCTTTAAGCTCTTCAAGATTGAGGTTGTTTAATTTCCATAAAAAAAGTAAGGCTGGACCACCCTTCTTGCTTAGCGAAAGTAGCTTCTGTACAGACTTTGAAACAAAAGTCTGTAAATCTGACAGACTTTGAAACAAAAGTTACCGTTCACAGACTATTAAATTATAGACTCAATCAAAATCAGATTCCAAGTTAGGAAATATGTATGCCATCGTTCAATTTATACAACAATTTCAACATATTTCAATAATGAAAAACTAGGAAGATTAATGAACAGAATTTTACATATTTTAGTCTGTGCAGTATCCTAGCTGATCACAAAAAATGTAAGGTATGATAGTCAACCAGAAGCTTAGTAGCATTTTGAGAATGCTACATTCTATTATAACCTATTCACTGGAAAAAATATGACTGAAAATGAGATTTCTGGGACAAAACCACTGCAAAAATAACACTTTTATATGCAGAAAGAACCCTTACTATATCTCCTACTAAGAAAATTTCCAGATTTTTTATTCCTTTTAAGCCATATTCCAGCTTGCAATACAAAGCTTAATACTCAGTGGAAGTATCAAAAATCGAAATAATTTCAAGAGCCATCAGCAAGGTCAGGCCTCTGAAATACATTTCCTGAAAGAAAAGAGCAAAATACTTATTCGTTTTGAAATATCCTTTTGTAGTAAAAATGCATTGGGATTGTGTTGAAAAGTAGTGGCAGTCTCCTGTAATTTCTGACTGCAAAACACCCTCAAATGAAAAGCTTGGTTTTACTGAAAATCAAATGAACTGATGGTTATGAACCAGTTCTAAAATAATCTTTGAATTCAGAACGCCTATAAAAATATATATTTGGAGATGTTAATGTTGCAGCATTGTCCTTTGTGAATATATTTCACACAGAAAAGCAAAACTCAAGTTGTACTGAGTAGGGTTTTCTATGAAAAACCTGGCTAACTGAATATCACCAACAAATTGGATAACATTCAGTTAAGTAATCCTCTTCTAATATAACCATCATTAGTAGAACGTACAATCCAAAA
Source organism: Lepidothrix coronata (assembly GCF_001604755.1). Lineage (NCBI taxonomy): Eukaryota > Metazoa > Chordata > Aves > Passeriformes > Pipridae > Lepidothrix > Lepidothrix coronata. The sequence continues at coordinate 3,064,633 of NW_016690180.1, read as the reverse complement.
CTCATGCCAAGATTTATAGCAAAACTAGATCACCTGGAATAATATGTATTAGGCTTAAATATAAGCTATTCTAAGCCTGAGTGACAGTTTGTTTTTACTGCCTAATAATGTGGAACTTGAAATGTGCAGACTGGCAGATTTTACCTGGCTAATAATAAATAATTGTTCTCCTTTGTATGGAAAAATGTTTTGGAACAGGTTGCTATGAACTTACTTATCTTCTCGGTAACAGAAATTGGTTTAATGTCCCACCAGCGGTGAAACAGCTCAAGGAAGAGTCATTTGAGTGTTAAAATAGAATTGTGCCCAAACAATATGCACATAGCTTTCTGAAAAATAATGTCAATAAAAAAAGAAAGAAAAGTTCGGTTCTAGTCCAGTTTTCTATTTCTTGCTTCTATCTAATAAAATGGATCCAGCATGATCACCTTCCCCTTTAAGGGACTATGCATTGTTTGCTTTTGAAATTATTTTGGCACATGTTTTAAAATAAAAAATGGTGAAAGAAACCAGGGAATTTTAAATAAATGTTTTCTGACTTCTGCCTGTCAACAGAATATGGTTAGTAGAAGATCCTCTCATGTGAAGAATATTGAACGCTGGAAAACTAGGCCCTAACTCCTACCTTCCTAAGTTAAACAAGGAGATGAATACCCATGAGAAGCAACAGAGAAGTCATATGAATTATTTCATTTGTGTATAGATGTTCCACTAGGTTACATAACTCTAGGAAATCTGTCCAGGTTTGACACACATTCCAAAATGCGTGCTATATCCTTCACTTCATCATAAAATTTACAAAAGTCCACTGGAGCTGAACATAAATATTGTATTGCCGTGTTTTAACAAGGTATTCCATATTCATTGTGACAAGGGGATAATGCAACTTTCTCTGCATGAAAACTGCTCCTGACTACAAGTGCTCTTTTGCTTCTACCCTAACAGACTTTCAAAACTAAGTTCCTCCAAGCACAGTTTTCATTCAGAGCTCGGTTTCTAGGAGCTGAGGGTAGACTTCTCTCACAAAGCTGTGCTGAAAAGGTTTGCATGTTAAACACGATAATGGTCTTTGAATGTAGAAATGATTG